>NC_142746.1:18357674-18640174 GCF_051943395.1 Hippocampus bargibanti
AGTGGAGGCTAATGATAAGCAATTTTCCGTAATTTGATTATCTGGTTTGAGCAGGACATGTTCTGGATACACATTACAGAGCACGGATGCAAGTTTTTTAATGTTCATAATTAAATATAGTTTGGTGGTGGTGGGACTGTGGGGTGGCCTCGATCCCTTACCTAAACCATTTTTACAATGGTTAAAACGGATTCATTTGCAAAACCGAAAAAGTAGCCAAACGGCATACATACACACACACTGCTAAAAAAAAAAAGGCAAAAGAAAAAGCTCCTCCCCCCTCCCTCTCTCTCTCTGACGTCGTTCCACCCCATGGTCTCCATCTCATCATTGGTTTCTTTTCAAAACACCCTCACAAACATAATGATTGATTCAGCCACTATCCTGCAGGATCTCTCAATGCCTGCCTGGGTTGAAGATTAATTTCATTTCCTCATCTTAATTTTTACTCATCGCCTCTCCATAAAAAGGCTAAATGTCAAGCATGCCTGACTCCTTCTAGTGACACGTCTATTCCAGCAGATAATTACCATAAGGAAATTGATGCTTTAGTGTGCACGGGGGAATTTAATTTACCCCGACAACCTCACAGCATAATGCTTTCCGACAGAAGGAGAATTTTTCACTTTGCAGTTGACTTTTTAGAGAAATGGGACTATTTCATGTGATTATCAGCCTTGAACGCATTTGACTTATTAAGGTGCTCGAAGCAATTAAGTGCTACATGCTGCTCATGCTTCCGCATGTGAAACATTGAATACTGCTTAAGGATCCATGAAATAGGGAAGCCACATCGTATTGTTTGCTACTCAGCCAGCTACATCGGCAGGTGACTCCACAGATTCACAGAGTGATATTAATTACAGAAACACGACTTGCTTCAGGTTGTGGATCAACCTTAAAGGATAACCGACACCATTTTTTTTTGTTTCCTAACTGACATCATAAAAACGTTTTATAGCATTTAAAATAGCCAAAACACGCAGGCTGATATTTTTAGTCAAATGCAAAACACCAATAAAAATGAGTTAAAGTGTCCCAAAACTACTTCAAAATGACCTCGGAGATGGCGAGTTTGAGAAGGTCCCGCCCTCTTGTTCGTGATGTCACGCCAGGACATCTTCTCTTGCTCTAGAATCAAAACAATGGCTTCAGATTCGGAGTAGATGCTTTCTTGTTACTCATCCAGTTATGAATATGATTCAAATAGTTCTGAAGAGGAAAGCATAAATGTTTGCAATCGATTAAAGAAGTCCTTCCGTGTCAATTCAAGCCGTCTGGACTCTAATGTAGCGTCCCAGAAAATGCACAATATGGCACCCAAGCTCCGTTGGAAATGGGCTGATTTGTCTGCTGGAAATTTGTGTCAACTAGTATCAAATGGTAGTCTTGGTGCAACACACAACAATTCCTTACACGGAGCTTTGTCACCCTCTTCTGCCTCTTTTTGGTGCAACACGAAGTTTTCAGACCAAACAAGTTAACAGAATGCATTGACGTGATGGAAGGACTGCTACAATGAGTCCTTTTTTTCAGTCAGGGGCGTTCCTTCAGTGACGTAACGTGAGGACTCGTCACCAACTCAAAAACAAGACTTCCGGAATATTCAGCGCGAGTCTTAAAACGTAAAATGTAGCTATATGCAGTGGAATCCTTGTAAAATACGCTCAGTAGAAGTCATTCGAAGCCATTTTACAAATTATCGACACAAGTTGTCCAGAGATGTCGGTTGTCCTTTAAAAGTAAGCTTTTTGAGCATTCATATTCTTGTCATGTTTGCACTACTAAATACAGTATGGTAATAATTTGTCAAAATTCCCTTTTCAGTATGTTTTCTCAAAGTTCTTTTTTCCCAATGCAGTATTCCACGACCTTTAGGCCCCACCGAGTCTTATCTCAGGAGCGGTCGTGTGCTGGATTGCTGAGTCACCTTTCGTGGGAGGTTGCTCTTATCTCCCGAGAAGCACAACGTTCAGGCAGTTGCTTGCAAAAGGAGGAACTTTGAGCAGGAGCGCTGCGGCCTGCTGCGTCTTCTTGGCTAAAATGGGGATTGCAGCAACACTTGCCGACTTCCTCAATTCTTTGTGTTGGGTCAGAAGTGTTTTTCTTTGTCTTAATGTTTGACATGCAGGTATGAAAAAGAAAGTCAGCTAGGTGGTCCCTTTTTTAGTTTGCTGAGGGAATGTTGGGACTTAAAGGACAACCGACGTCTCCGGACAAGTGTCCATAATTTGTAAAATGGCTTCAAATGACTTCTACTGAGTGTATTTTACAAAGATTCCACTGCATATAGCTATATTTTACATTTTAAAACTCGCGCTGAATATTCCGGAAGTCTTGTTTTTGAGTTGGTGACGAGTCCTCACGTTACGTCACTGAAGGAACGCCCCTGACCGAAAAAAAAGACACATTGTAGCAGTCCTGCCATCACGTCAATGTATTTTGCTGTACTTGTTTGGTCTGAAAACTGTGGAAACGGGCTGATTAATTCCTTACACGGAGCTTTGTCGCCATTTTCTGCCTCTTTTTTGGGTGCGACATTTCCCCCTCTTTTGCCTCAAAATGGCACGGAATAAATTATTTAATCGATTGCAAACATGTATGCTTTCCTCTTCAGAACTATTTGAATCATATTCATAACTGGATGAGTAACAAGAAAGCATATTCACCGAATCTGAAGAGATTGTTTTGATTCTCCAGCAAGGCAAGACGTCTTGGGATGACACCACGAACAAGGGGGCGGGACCTTCTAAAACTGGCCACTTCCGGGTTAATTTTTTTTGCAGATTTTGGACACTTTAAGTCATTTTTATTGGTGTTTTGCATTTGATTAAAAATATCATACTGCATGTTTTGGGTATTTTAGATGCCATAAAACGTTTTTCTGATGTCACTTTTTTGTTTTTATCCTCACAAGGGTCGCTGGGGTGTGCCAAAGCATAGTCGTCTTTGGGCAGTTGACAGGGGGGGGCACCCTGAACGGGTTGCCAGCCAATTGCAGGGCACACAGGGACAAACAACCATCCGCACTCACACCTATGGACAAGTTAAGAGTGTTCAATCAGCCTGCCATGCATGTTTTTGGAATGTGGGAGGAAACCGGAGGACCCGGAGAAAACCCACGCAGGCCCGAGGAGAACATGCAAACTTCACCACAAGGAGGCCAAACCTCGAATTGAACTCACGACCTCAGCACTGTGAAGTTGACAATGCTAAGCGCTGAACCAGCATTCATTTAATTTCCTCATTTGTTTAATTTCACACTTGATGAGTATTGCAGACAATCCAGTAATTTGTCCACTCGCTAATCAGAAGTCAATTTTCCATCATCTAGCTCATTATATGATATGGCTTGTCTGATTTGATGATCATTTATGTCTGATATGATTTTACAAGAGTAAATTGTGGCCAATGGGTATGGATTAATAATTGGCTCATAATTACCCATTTTTAGTGGGTGCATGTTTTGTGGCATGTAATGTTCTGCTATTATAAAATGATTAGGAAGGATTAATGGGGGGAGGCGGCCAAGACGTCTTGCATTGCTGGAGAATCCAAACAATGGCTTCAGATTCGGAGAATATGCTTTCTTGTTACACATCCAGTTATGAATATGATTCAAATAGTTCTGAAGAGGAAAGCATACATGTTTGCAATCGATTAAAGAAGTCCTTCCGTGTCATTTTGAGGCATCTGGACTGCAATGTAGCGTCCCACAAAAAAAATGGTGACCAGCTCCTGTTAGGAATGAATCAGCCCGTTTCCACAGGCTGATAAATTCCATCCATGGATCTTGGACTCCCTCTTTTGGCAGCTTTTGGGTGCAACACAAGGTTTTCAAACAAAACAGTACAGCAAAATCCATTGACGTGATGGAAGGACTGCTACAATGTGTCTTTTTTTCGATCAGGGGCGTTCCTTCAGTGACGTCACGTAGGGACTCGTCACCAACTCAAAAACACAACTTCCTGAATGTTCAATGCCAGTCTTAAAACGTAAAATATAGCTATATGCGGTGGAATCTTATTAAAATACGCCCAGGGGAAGTCATTTGAAGCCATTTTACAAATTATGGACACAACTTGTCCGGAGACGTCGGTTGTCCTTTAAGTGGGTAAGAAACTAAGTTTCATGGGCTGCCTCGGCGTGCCATAGGTGACAGAAGGCGAGCCATCCAATATACAAGTGAGAGGTGCCACTCCCCCCCCCCCCACCCTCACCATCCTCCATCAGCATCTTCGGTGTGAATGAAATAAATAAACAATGAATGGTACACGCGCCTCATCCCATCTCATGCATGGCTGCCAGTAATGGTCTACTGGGTGTCAGCTTTTATTGGCACGGCACAAAGCAAGTGCCAAGACGCCCCGCCGCCACACGCCGGGGCCCCGTGGATAAAAGCAAGCAAAAATGCCTCAGTGGAGGACAGTGTAGTCATGTTGGGTTGGAACGAGGAAGTGCAGTGGAGAGGGGAGGGACTGAGGGCGCAGCTCCATGGGGCCGCGGCGCTGCGACCTTCTGCACATGGAGCCGGGGACAGTTGGAAGAACTTCATATTGCAAACTCAAGGAATAGCAGGTAAAGTGGCTTACACTCACGTTTGGCTCTGTGAGAGTTTCGGCGGTTTTTAAATGAAGGGCGAGAGCTTGAGATGGGATGGTGTGATTCTTTTAGAAGGTTTTTGAGGGAGGGCAGGCACCTGCTGGGGGAAAAAAAAAGCTCCTATGGAATTTAGCTACAGGTGCTTCGTCTTCATCTTTTCGTCTTTTTTACGTTGCTATGTTGCATCGACGTGCGATATTTTACAAAAGGCTTGACATTAAAATCACTTTTTGTACA
The DNA here is from genome assembly GCF_051943395.1 of Hippocampus bargibanti. NCBI lineage: Eukaryota > Metazoa > Chordata > Actinopteri > Syngnathiformes > Syngnathidae > Hippocampus > Hippocampus bargibanti. The sequence goes on from NC_142746.1 coordinate 18,362,514, forward strand.
CAACAGTCACTTATATTAGAGGAATGTTTGGGGCATTTCCCATTTTCCATGTGTTTTTTTCTTTTTGGAGGAAAAAAATATAGATCCAGGTTTTTAAAATAATGAGCAAAAAAATACTTATGACACTTATTTATATTCATTTATATTTTCAAATTTAATATATATATTTTTTAGACATCTTCATCAGTTTTTCTCCTTTTGTAACACCTGTTGCAAGGGATGTGCCGTACCACCGCAGAGAGTACGGTTCAATGCTTATCTTTGCTACTTTTTGTACATTATAAAAGTGCGAATTTCAGAATCTAACAATATGGCTTTAATGGCAACTTTTGACTCTGAAAAATTATTCATATATGATGTTTTCCTGCACATCTAAGCTTAACGTTAGGCTGTTTAAATGCTCTAAGTTGAAGACACTGGTGAACAATTGTATTTTTTTTATAGGATTAGTTGAATTATTTATGAAATATTGAAAGTTTTAAATTATTATCATTATTATTATTATTATTATTATTATTATTATTATTATTATTATTATGGTTATTATTAATTATTATAAGAAAGAGCCCCTTATGTTCTGCTTTTTGACTTTAGAAGATGATGAAGTGAATATAAAAAAATAATATAATAAAATAATATCTACTATAATAATAAATAATATCTACTATAATTTAATTTATAATATAATTTATAGCAATTTACTAATAATGACTTTATGGATCAATTTGTCAATTTGTTTCAATTTAATTCATATTTTAAACAGCATTCAAGTTAGGTCATGTCAAATCAATTAATAAAAAGTAAGTTTATAAGCCTATAAATTAGTATAAATCTGGTATAAATCTGATATTTTACACACAAAAAAAAAACACTTCTCAAAAAATAAGTTCATTTTTGTTGTTATTTAAACTGGTATAAATCTGATATTTTACAAAAAAAAAAAACACTTCTCAAAAAATAAGTTCATTTTTGTTGTTATTTAAACTGGTATAAATCTGATATTTTACACACAAAAAAAAAAAAACACTTCTCAAAAAATAAGTTCATTTTTGTTGTTATTTAAAACTTCAAAACGCACCTGCAAAAATGAGTTGTTTTTTTTTTTAATCGAAAGAAGCAGAAGTGCTGAAAGTGTGTGCGTGGTGTCAGAGGAACGAGAAGTAGGAGGGCAGTGGACAGTGTAAGACAGACAGTTATTAAAATGATTGCAGTGTCTGAATAGCGGATTAGTCAAGTGTATCACATGCAAATGAAGGGAAACTTGTTTTGAGTGTACCTCTATTACACCCTGTGGCCCCCTCACCGGGCCCCTTCAGAACACATCTGCTAACTCTGTCAACCCGCTGATATCATCCATACATTTATGAATTACTGTAGTGACGCTTTATAGGATCACATGCACGCACACATGGACGAAAAACATACAACTCACCGTCTCGTTAATAAAACCGAGAGGATCCAATTTTTTAGGATAATTTTAAATTTGAATCCATGTTTTGGAAGTCATATAAAGGCTGTTTTATGCAAAAAAAAAAAAAAAAGACGTCGGGCACAAATCCAAAAATGAATATTGCCTTTTTGTTATATCAATGACATAACCACAATATGGATTCCTCATACAAAAATGTATTTTTTTTTCGTTTGTTTTAAATATTTTCTAATTGATTTCAAACAAAACGACCTGTTTTGTTGATTGATTTTTATTTATGCTGTAGAAGGCCAAATATTGAAATATGGTTTAATTATTGCATCGGTGGCCGTGTGTGTATGCGACTGTGTGAGCGTGTGTTTGAGTGTATATTTGTACTTATTTAATTTCATTCATCATTTCTATTCGATTTAATTCAACAAGATACAATACAAGGATAGTACCAAGAATTATGACGTTGAAAAATTAATATTTACTTTTGAATGTACCATGAGAGAAATGTCGATATGTGTGTTTAATTGGCGGCTCAGTCGTTTAAAACACCAAATCGGTTACCCAATTGTAAATTTTCCCAATGTGGGACTATTAAAGGCTTTCTTATTCTTCTTTTTATTTCTTATTTAGGGCATATCTCTCAATATGATGAATTGCAGTTCCATACCATTGTAAAATACATAAATAAATACATAAACAAACAAACAAACAAACAAACAAACAAACACCTAACTAAATGACTGAACAAATAAATAAATACATAAACACATACACAAATACCTAACTAAATGACTAACCAAATAAATAAATAAATAAATACATAAATAAATAAATAAACACATACACAAATACCTAACTAAATGACTAACCAAATAAATAAATAAATAAATACATGAATAAATAAACACACACATAACTGACTAAATGACTGACTGACAAAATCAATAAATAAATAAATTAATTAATTAATATATACACACAAACATACTTGCATACAAACATTAAAAATAAATGACTACATAAAAACATGCATACATACATAACTAAATAAATAACTAAGTAAATAAATAAATAAACAAACACAGACACACGTAACTAAATAACGAACTAAATTAATAAATACACATACATAACTAAATAAATAAGTGAAAAATGAATAAACACATACACAATTACCTAACTAATTAACTAACCAAATAAATAAATAAACACACCCATATACATACATACAAATATTCAAAATAAATAAATACATAGATAACAAAATAAATAAATAAATACACCTACACAAGTAACTAACTAAATAATTAACTAAATAACTAACTAAATAACCAAATAATTAAATGCATACCCTTGGCTGTCTATCGGAGTCGAAGCTATGTCATCTTCTAAACAAATAAATACATACACACATATATAGCTAAATAAATACGTTAAAAAAAATAAACAAACACATACACAAGTAACTAACAAAATGACTAACTAAATAACTAAGCAACTGAATACATAAATAAATACATACATACATACATACATACATACATACATACATACATACATACATGCATGCATGCATGCATGCATACATAGACTTAGTAAATAATAAATAAACACATGCACAAGTAACTAACTAAATACCTAACCAAATAACTAAATAAATACATATGAACATATATATATATATATGAACAAATAATATAAATATATATATATATATATATATATATATATATATATATATATATATATATATATATATATATGAACATATGAATATATATATATATAATATTATATATATATAATAAATAAATAAACTTGACATGTAAAACATGCAATTAAATGCGGGAGATATTGAACTTGAAAATCAGTTTCAATTATTGATGACAGCTTTTGTATCGACTTTCAATACATTGTGCATGTATGCCTTTAATATTATTGCCGGTGAGTGGATACAGAATAATGCTTGCTATTCATTTGCTATCATAGAAACAAACACACACACAAACGGCTATTTGTGGGCTTTTTTCGGGTATCCAGAATTCACTGGTGCAGCCCGCAGTATCTGTTAACGGTTTCATTCTTTCTCATCTCCACCCTTGTTGTTGGTGTAGCAGTTTGCACCTCTCGATGAGAAGATGCCTCCCTGCCCCCCTTTCCCCGGTCCCCCAGCACATACACACGTATACGTAGCTGCACGCAACCTTCTGTCAAGCCACAAGCCTCTTCCTGCCTCTCCTCACTGATACTCAGACCAAAAACTTTTCCAGCGCCTCTCGCACACCCCCGCAAACATGCACGCATGCCGACTTCCTGACGACTGAACGTGCAGCATAGTTTCTAGACGTCTTTGCGAAGTAGGTTTTGGCTGAAAAGTGCGCACCCATGCACCATCTGCCCAGAAAAAGGGCACCGGAGAATACAAACCCCTCGCCTGTCCTCCGCTAACTCCAGATGCAGAAGAGCGTTGATAATAATAATACAGTGATACCTTGGCTTATGAACTTAATTGGTTCCCAGACAAAGTGTGTAAGGCAAAAAATGTGTATCCCAAAATTTAATTTCCCATAGGAAACCATTAAAATGAGAATAATCCGTTCCCAGGTCCCCATAAAACATAATTTTCTACTTTCTAATTTTCTAAGCCTTAAAACTACATAAAATATACCTTATTTTACGTATAGTAAACATGCCATGGTTTTATAGTTAAAGAAATAAACTGTAGTGTATAAGAAAGCCATCTTATTTACCTTTGTGATGGTCGTTGATGGCTTGATGAATGGCGTGGCCGGTTTCATCAGCATTAAGCACTTGATGAGGAACGTAACCTTCTTCTTTCACCATCTTGAGGAATGATCCCTTGTAGGTGCTTTCTCTCTGAAAATTTGATCTAGTTCCTCATCAATTGTGTTCTGTTTAGCTGGGTTGATAGTTTTTTTGCATCAAGTGTACAGATGGCTTGTGCGGGTTGTTTGTGGAGCCTGATTGATGGGATATTTTAACCTTGCAGTCTACACTGTCTTTGAACTATCAAAGTTGAAACTCTCGCTGTCGTCTGCCTGTCTCTTTAACGTTTAAACCACCTCCCCTCATTGCTGCGTTCTTGACCAATCACGCGGCTTTAACCGAAGACTGGGGGCGACGAATAGAGGACAAAAACAGTCGGCTGCCATTTTGTTGTTAGAAGAACGGGCTCGTTCGCGAACGACACATCACTCATTGAGGCAGCTCCGTGTACGAAAAAAGTTCATATGCAAAAGTGTAGTTCGTATGCCAAGGTAAAATTTTCATAAATGTAACGTTCGTAAACCGAAAAGTTCGTAAGCCAAGGGGATCGTAAACCGAGGTATCACTCTAATAATAATAATCATAAATTTCATTTCTAAGCGCTTTCAAAACTCTCAACGTCACTTTACAGTTACAGAATAAGATTAAGAATAAGAAGTCACACGCACCAGCGTTCACTCAACCCGGAAAGTTAATAGATAGAAAGCTACCTAGCCAGCTAGTAGATAGCTAATAGATAGCTAGATAGTTAGCTAATACGCTGAATGTCACTATTAAATACACAGATAGAAAGCTAGCTAGCCAGCTAGTAGATAGCTAATACATAGGTAATAGATAGCTAACAGATAGCTAGCTAGATATCTAGCCACCTAGATAGCTATATAGCTAATAGCCAGCTAGATAGTTAGCTAATACACTGAATGTCAATATTAAATACACAGATAGAAAGCTAGCTAGCCAGCTAGTAGATAGCTAATACATAGCTAATAGATAGCTAACAGATAGCTAGCTAGATATCTAGCCACCTAGATAGCTCTATAGCTAATAGCCAGCTAGATAGTTAGCTAATACACTGAATGTCACTATTAAATACACAGATAGAAAGCTAGCTAGCCAGCTAGTAGATAGTTGATAGTTGAAGCCCAGTACATCAATCTGCACCAGCGACCTTTTCCCCCCTTCCTCTCATAACACTCGGGTGTCTGCAAAAGCTCCTGACTTGACTCCGCAAAATGGCGTTAGTGTTGCGACACGCAAGCCCGGTCGCTTCCCACTATTTGTTCCAAAATGTCTGGAGCCATCTGTTAGTTAGCGAAACAGGAAGGCCCAGGTTCCCCTTCTCCCTTGGGCTTGTTTCGCTATTTTCAGGAGCTTCACTTCCCCCCCGTGTGGCTGCTTGGACCAGGCGGCGGCGGCGAACCCCGGTGAGGGTTTCTTGAAGTGGCGTCGCCCACAGGCCGAGGCTGTCGGCCCCATCTGCTTCAGGCTTGAGGGCCATCCATTATTCATGGGGCCACGAGCACTGGTGACTCCTCAGATATTCAGTCCTGGCCGAAGGAGAGCCTCTTGGACCCGTTTGCTTTCTCTTTCTCGCTATCTCCGCCATTCCTGTTCTTCTTTGCATTCTGAGACTTTGTGTAAGCTCTCGGTCGTACAGGAGTGGTCCATCGATGAAAAGGTTTCTTCAGCCGTCATCTGTACTTTTTTTAAAGGTGTCGGACATCTTATCCTAGATGCTTCTTCAGCGAACTAAAGTCTTACCGGTAGTATCGGCCCTATATATACAGTAAAGTCTCGTTATATCGATATTCTCGGGAGTCCGAAAAAATATCGATATAACAGGGACTATCGATATATCCGATCCTGCGCGCATGTAATTTTCTCCTTGCGTTCATGGAAATAGTATCGTAATAAGCGGTACTATCGATATAACCGATATCGATATAACGAGACTTTACTGTATATCCCTAATGTCCAGACATGGCGGCGCCTAACACTGCTATGATAGGTCCCTGCTCTCAGGTTGGGGTGAGCAGAGGACTACTCCCTGCGGGTCCACTGATTGTCAGAATCAGAATCAGAATCATCTTTATTGCCAAGTATGTAGAACACACAAGGAATTTGTTTCCGGTAGAACACGCTGCACTAGTATCGTCGTCAAAAAAAAAACTGCTAAGTGGCACTATACAGTTCCATTTGGGCTACTGTTGAAAGAGTTCAAAGAGTTACTGGCTTGGGGGAAGAAGCAGTTTAAATGTCTGCTGGATTTGGTGCGCATGGATCGGTAGCGCCTGCCTGAGGGGAGTAGCTGGAAAAGGTGGTGGGCAGGGTGCGGAGGGTCCAGTAGGATTTTCCGCGCCCTAGTTTGGATTCTTGCAGTGTGCAAGTCCTCGAGAGTGGGTAGGGCGGTGGCAATGATTTTTTCCGCCGTCCTGACTGTCCGTTGAAGTCGGATTTTGTCCATTTGTCCTGAATAACGACTGGCCTGATTGCCCCACTTCCTCCGGTATCACCTCATCAGTATTACTAATCCTATGTTGCCTAAGCAGGCTGTTGTACGAACGATCCAAATTGAACCTCGCACCACCATATCGGTTTAGTGAAGGATTTAGCTGTTTTATGAAAATCGCTTCTTTTGAATTTGAGACTTTATTCTCCATCTTCCAGTGACATTTGCTCTCTTGACTCCTCCCCCTCAATCGTAATCTATTCCATTCCGGCGATGTCAGGATTGCTGACACCCTTTTGCCTGGCCTCATCTTTTTCGGGTTTGGAATGTGAATGCGCCGAGAATCCAGAACTCAGCCATGCGTGCTGGGTAAATTAGAGAAAACATGAGCGTTGATCAGCTGAGCACGGCAAGCGAACACCTCCTCGGTGACCTGAGGCCAGTTAATTTTCTGCTTAATTTTACCGCGGTCACTTTGCATTTTTTCAATGGCATGAATGGCAGGAAATTAACAATAAATAACAAATGTGCTCTGAAAGGCTGTCCGCCCATCAGCCCCAAGTCGTCCCGGCCGCTCTCTGATCTCAGACTTGTAAATGAAATTGTCTGCGATTCTTTGCAAACTAATACGGGCGAGAACGCCCGTGACTCCGCGACGACAAGATTGATCTCAGCGAGGTGACGTGGCGACAACGCACCCTTGAACCCTTTTCGGTTTTGTGTAATGTTTCCTCTCCCTATTCTTGATTAAATGTACATACTTTCACATGGCAATCTGTCCCCCCTCCTCCGTTAGAGTACTTGCATCGCATGGAGACGGAGGAGACTCAGGAAATGGCCCCAATGCCAGGTAAGAAACTACCGTGTGATTGAGCTTTAACAAACAACTTTTAAACTAGGTAATTTTCGTCTCCCGAGAGACGCGCTCGGGGGTCTTGGTGGGTGACGGAAGCTTTCTGATATATGTCGCAGAAGGCCGAGACAGCTCCCCTGCCAATGAAGCGGCTGAGGACGCAGAGGAGCCTATGGCGGTCCCTGAGGACCTTTCGGCGAGTTCTGCCCACCAGCAGCACAACAGAGGGGACAAAGGTATTACAGAGAAACGGATTTTTGAAATTGGTTTAGCGCACTCTCGCTGTGCTTTCGTGGGTTTTATCCGGGTTTCTTAATTGAAGATCAAGCAATCTGAGGTTAAAGGACAACCCACACCATTTTTTTGTTTCCGTAACTGACATCAGACAAACGTTTTATAGCATCAAAAATACCCAAAACACGCAGTATGATATTTTTAGTCAAATGCAAAGCACCAATAAAAATGACTTAAAGTGTCCCAAAACTGTCACAAAATGAGCTTGAAAATGACATTCAGAAAGTCCCGCCCCCCTTATTCACACACTGCCTTGCTCCAGAATCATAACAATGGCTTCAGATTCGGAAAATATGCTTTCTTGTTACTCATCCAGTTATGAATATGATTCAAATAGTCATGAAAAGGAAAGCATAAATGTTTGCAATCGATTAAAGAAGTCCTTCCGTATCAATTTAAGCCGTCTGGACTTAAATGTAGCGCCCATAAAATGCACAAGATGGCGCACAGGCGTCTTTGAGAGTTTTGAAAGGTGCTTAGAAATGAAATTTATTATTATTATTATTACTATTATATAGACTCCAATTCACCCACGACAGGATAAGTGGTTGAACAAGCATGTATGTCAATCAAAAATGCAGTTTATTTGTTATCTGCATCCAAAAACAAACAAAACAAAAAAAAAAAAAAAAACTTCTATCCTATCTGTGTTTTTCCATTCATCCAGATAACGGTAAAGATCAGCAGCACGCAGTGTGAAATAAAAATTGAGAGGAAACTGAAATAGGATGTGTGAGAGTTTCCTCAGAAACAAAGTTGCCATCAGGCAGTTTCAACACTTTGGGAGATAAAGAGTTCAGGAGCGAGGCCAACAAGTTTGACAGAATCATCGTACACCTGCACACACACACACACAAAGACACACACACACACACACACACACACACACACATACACTCACTACACAAGCATTATAATTTTACCGTATTTTATTCACTATAAGGTGCACCTAAAAGCCTTCAATTTTTTTCTTCCAAAAATGACCATGCGCCTTATAATCTGGTGCATTTTATATGTGGAATGATTTAAAGCACAGGTGTCAAAGTCAAGGCCCGTGGGCCAAATCCGGGCCGCCACATCATTTTTTTCGGCCCGCGAACTTGCTAAATTCCATGATGATTGCTAAAATCTGAGCCAAAATGTCATATTTTTGGATGTCAACCACAATAAAAGTCATTATTCTTGACTTCAGATTTGAAAACGAGTTATTCATTAATTTGCTGTGTGCTCTATATGTAATATTTGAAGGGATTTAAACATTCTAATGGGTTCCCCAAATTCATAACGGCCCTCGAGAGGAAACCATAACTACAATGTGGCCCGCGGCAAAAAATTACTTTGACACCGCTGATTTAAAGGATGTTATTCATTGTAGGTGCACCTTATAATGTGGCGCATCTTAAATAAATTATAAAAACTTTTCAAAATACTGTATGTCTTTCATTTATGGTGATTTTTGTAATTCAGTGCGCTTTAGTATAATAATAATAATAATAAATTACATTTATAAGCACCTTTCAAAACTCTCAATGTCACTTTACAGTCAAGGGATAATGTTTTTTCTGTGGGTGAGCAGCGGCAGCCACACGCGCCAGCCCGGAAGTAACTCAAATAGATAGAAAGAGCTAGATAATAGATAGCTAATAACTAGCTATGGCATTGGCATTGGAGTGGACCTATTTTTGCACATCATCTGGCAGTGAATTAGTTTTTTTTCAAGGTAATTGGAGAGGCTGTTTGTGCATTGGATTTGTTTGTGTCGTTTAAACGCATGATTCCACAACTTTGTAACAGGAACCGCCGGCAGGCTTACGCATGTTTCCACACAACAGACAAGAACATTTGCTATCTAACTTCCCATATCTGCTATCTATCAACACCAAAATGTGCCAATTGCTTCTGCCACGGGATTTGCTTCTCCTTTGTTTGCAAATCAAGGATAACATTTATCCACACAGACCCGCGATCGTTTTATTGCCGTGCGCTTTATTTGTCTCTGACGCTTGCTTCCCAACATCTGCAAACCAGGATAGAGCAGTGGTAAGCCGTAGATTTCATCGCTAGGCCTTCAGTAGTGCTCAGTCTCAATCAATCCAGACTGAAAAAGTGTGATGTGATTTAATACAAGTCCACCAGTGGCTCGCATTAGCCAGGAATTAACTGACCGACCTTTCTTAATGATGTCCATTTTTTCTTGAAAAGTCCATCTTAAAAATAGCTTCAACAGTAAATCTCTAAAAAAAAATCCATATCTTCTCCTCCTTCAGCCATTGCGGGTTGACAAAAACGCTATTAAATCAACACAAAAAATGTGTTTTTTATGCTGCTCGCTACTAGCGATGTGTCGTTCGTGAACGAGCCGGTTCTTCGAGCCGGATCTCTGAAGTGAACGAAGAGAGCCGGTTCCAAACAAAGAGCCGGAAATGGGAGCCGACTTTTTTTTGTCCTCTATTCCCCGCCCCCAGTCTTCGGTTAAAGCCGCACGTGATTGGTCGATATCCGTGATAGAGGAGGGAGGGGAGTATTACAGACACACGCAGCAGTGAGGAGAAAGGGGAGGAGGCACGTTAGGGTAGACGGTGTGTGGACAAACGTTATCACATTATGCTGTTATTATTATTCAATTGTAATATTTTTTACTAGTTGGTATGACCGATATATATATATATATATAAAATCGGATATATATATATATATATATATATATATATACTGTATATATATATATATATATATATATATATATATATATATATATATATATATATAATATGAAAAGCAAATTAGTGACAGCTGATCATCAGACCAGAGTGACCACAGGGAAAGTGAAAGTTAGTGGACCGGTCCGGTACCGGTCCGCGGCCCGGGGGTTGGGGACCTCTGATCTAATGTATTTACGTAACAAAATGTATATCATGCTACATGTTGACAAGTTCAACAAGTTGTGCAAAACCGGCAGCAAAAAAAAAAAAAAAAAAAACTACTACGGAAGCGCTGCCGCGTCTGCATAGGCGTGCTTATGCAGCGTTTTTCGTCTTTTCCTATTGTGTCAATCAGAAAAAATAAAGGACAAAATAGGACGAGGTAAGCTTGCATACATCTGTGTAAAGCTCTCAGTCGTACAGGAGTGGTCCATCGATGAAAAGGTTCCTTCAGCTGTCATCTGTACTTTTTGAAGGTGTCGGACGTTTCGCTTCTTCAGCAAACTAAAGTCTTACTGGTAGATTCGGCTCTAAGTATGGATATATATATAGGGGCGAAACTACCAGTAAGACTTTAGTTTGCTGACGAAGCTTCTTGGATAAGAAGCGAAACGTCCGACACCTTCAAAGAAGTACAGATGACGGCTAAAGAAACCTTTTCATCGAGGGAGTAACGTTGCATACAGACAAGACCTCAACTTACGAACTTAATTGGTTCCCAGATAGAGTGTGTTAGGCGAAAAGTGTGTATCTCAAAAAAACATTTCCCATAGGAAACCATTAAAATGGGAATAATCCGTTCCCGGGTTTCCATAAAATATACTTTTCAACTAAATAAGCCTTAAAACTACACACAACACCTTATTCTATGTATAATAAATGTGCTATTGTATTATAATGAAAGAAATACACTGCATTGTATCATAAAGTCACTATTTACATTTGTGATGGTCATTTATGGCTTGATGGAATGGCGTTGGAGGTCAAAGGGAATTGCTGTTTGGAAAGAGAGGCGCATTACATGAGGACTGTAATTAAAGAAATAAACTGTGCTGTAAAATAAAGTTTTATTTACCTTTTTGATGGTCGTTGATGGCTTATGGAAGAAGAGTCACCTTCCATAAGGACTGTTGGTAACTTAACCTCTGGTGCTGTTTGGTCGTGTGCTTCCGCCGAAGATCACTCCGCCAGCCGTGGTGGGTGTGTATTATGAAAATAGTGCTTATTATAAGGTTTAATTTTGATAAATTTGACGTTTGTAAGACAAAAAGTTTGTAAGTTGAGGTGTTTGTAAGTTGAGGTCTCACTGTATTGATACATATGTTGTCTCTATAAATGTGAGAATCAGAGAGAGAGGGAAAAAAAGAAAAGTCAACCTATTTCAGTTAGATGTTTGACAATTCCTTTCCCAAGCTTCCCTTTCTGTCACTTCTCCATAATTCTTATTTCAGTTAGACAGGCCCTCTTTCTGTAGCTTCCCCTTTTCCATGGATTCCAAAATGTTACACTCTTCTTCCTCTTGGGTTGTTAAAAAGCAAAGGGTTTGAAAGCGTGGGGAAATCAAGCTGTGAACATGACACGCAAACCGCAAAACCGTGCAACTTGCATGATCACTCTGTCAATTCTCTTAACAAAGTCGTGTGGTGGGAAAGAAGGAAAAGGTTGCTCATAAGCAAAAAAAAAAAAAATACACTTCTCTTTTCTGGGGAAAATAACACATCAAATAAAAACCATGGTTTTCAGAGTTTGTTATCGCCGTTCACACACACAGATTCTGACCGATTGAAAACATCGTGTTGATCATATACTGTCACCGCTTGTACTCCTTCATTTCACACAACTTCCTGTGTCTCTGTTTCCTGTTTATCTCGCTGTCATTCGTTTCACCAAACTTTGATGGTGTGTGATGATCTCATCGTTGAGTTGACATGCTCAAGTGCCCAGTGTGTGTCTTTTTGCCCGGCCTACCACCACGTTACTTTTGGGCCACAGTGAACAATGATCATATCAAATTGAATCGTGAGTGTAAATCAGTAAAACACATGAAAAACAACTGAATTGGTTCCCAGACAGAGTGTGTAAAGCGAAAAGTGTGTATCCCAAAAATTAATTTCCCATAGGAAACCATTAAAATGAGAATAATCCGTTCACAGGTCCCCATAAAACATCATTTTCTACTTTTCTAAGCCTTAAAACTACACAAAATATACCTTATTTTGTGTATAATAAATAGTGCTATAGTATTATGATTAAAGAAATAAACTGCACTGTACAATAAAGTCAATTTATTTACCTTTGTGATGGTCGTTAATGGCTTGATGGAATGGAGTGGCCGGTTTGCTCAGCATTAAACACTTGATGAGGAACGTAACTTTCTTCTTTCACAATCTTGAGGAATGATCCCTTGTAGGTGCTTTCTCTGTGATCATTTTATCTAGTTCTTCATCAATTGTGATCTGTTTAGCTTTGATAGCTTTTTGCATCTAGTGTACAGATGACTTGTGCGGGTTATTTGTGGAGCCTGATTGATGGGATATTTTAACCTTCCAGTCTACACTCTGCTTTTGAATTTTCAAAGTTGAAACGAGTATTAATTTCACAGTTTTCTATCCATTTTCTAACCTTTTTTGTAACCTGTTTTTTCTTTTATTTTTCACATGTGTTTTTTTGGTTTAAAACTCTGTCATCTCCCTTTCGTGTGTGTGAGTGTTTTGTCTCACTCTCTCTCTGTCTGCCTGTCTCTTTAATGTTTAAACCCCCCCCCCCCCCCCCTACTGCTGGGTTCTTGACCAATCACGTGGCTTTAACCGAAGACGCCATTTTGTTTTTTGGAGAACGGCCTCACTCTCTCTCTCTGTCTATAACCCCATGCCCCATTGCTGCTCTTGACCAATCACGTGGCTTTAACCAAAGACTGGGGGCGGGGAATAGAGAAATAAGTGCAGTCGGCTGCCATTTTGTTGTTAGAAGAACGGGCTAGGTCGCGAACGACACATCACTCATTGTGGCAGCTCCGTGTGTATCCCGAAGAATAGTTTGTATGCCAAGGTAAAATTGTCATGAATGTAACGTTCGTAAACCGAAAAGTTCGTAAGCCAAGGGGTTCGTAAACCAAAGTCTCATTGTATATATATATATATATATATATATATATATATATATATATATATATATATATATATATATACATACTATATATTACTAGTATTATTTTTTATATTGATTATTATTGTTATGATGATGATAATGATGATGATTATGATGAGAGGAGGACACCTTGCGTTTTGGAATGCTTACATGTGGAAAAGGGAAGGGCCCCTGACGTGGCTCTTGGGCCCCTGACGTGGCTAAATGGAGGTGGGGTCTCACCGGAAGGTGAGGCGCCCAGTACTCGCCCAGTGCTTGTCCAGTGCTCGCCCAGCGTTCTCCCTCCCTGAATGGAACAGAGTGGGAGTAACTGCCCCATTTAGTTCAAGTGAAGGGATAAAAAATGAGCATGCATTTTTTTTCTCTAATGTTATTCGGCCCATTTTTTTATTTTTTACATACCACCGTCTCATAGCTATGTATCTTATTAAAAACAAAAAGAAAATGCTCTTTAGGAGATTAAATGAATAAATGGCTTCCTCAAATTTATAATGGCCCACGAGGTGGAAACCATAACTACAATGTGGCCGGCGGCAAAAAAAAATGACTTTGACACCCCTGCATTAGAACGTTTAATCCGCTCCACATATTACGTACCGAGCAAATTAATGAATAAGTTAGGATTTTAGCAAGCATGATGGAATTTCACAAGTTTGATTTGCTTTCGCGGGCCCAAAAAAATAATGCGGCGGGCCAGATTTGGCCCCCGGGCCTTGACTTTGACACCTGTGCTCGACAGCATCCATGTCGGAATCTTGCTGTTCTTCTAAACCGTGGCCCTTCCCCTCCCCCCTGCCCTCTTTTCCAGCCTGTAACATTAAAGTTGAGGCTCGCAGTGATGAGGACAATGGGCTGGCCTGTGACATGAATGGCACGGAGGAGGAGGAGTGCGCGGAAGACTTGCGCATGATCGATGCCTCGGGGGCCAAGGTGAACGGCTCGCAGCCGAGTTCCGAATCTAAAGTCTTCTCCTCGGCCGGCGGAATCCGTCTGTCCAACGGGAAGCTCAAGTGCGATATCTGTGGGATAGTTTGTATTGGGCCCAATGTGTTGATGGTGCACAAGCGAAGCCACACTGGTAAGCCACCTGCGATAAATCATCCCCTCCATATGCACCCGTGTTCAATGTTTGCATGAGAGGATGGATAAGGTGTGGCTCCATCCTTAGTTAGTGACAAATGGAGACATCAAAAAAACAGTTGTCTTCTCACTTTTTTTGGCATGAAAGTCACGCTGGTTTAAAGGACAACCGACACCATTTTTTGTTTCCCAACTGACATCAGAAAAACGTTTTATAGCATCTAAAATACCCAAAACACGCAGGTTGATATTTTTAATCAAATGCAAAGCACCAATAAAAATGACAAAGTGGCCCAAAACTGCCACAAAATGAGCTCGGAAACTGGGCAGATTCAGAAAGTCCCGCCCCCTTGTTCGTGACGTCACCAATGCTCACACACTGCCTTGCTCCAGAATCAAAACAATGGCTTCAGAGAGTTCAGATTTGGAGAAGATGCTTTCTCGTGACTCATCCAGTTATGAATATGATTCAAATAGTTCTGAAGAGGAAAGCATAAATGTTTGCAAACGATTAAAGAAGTCCTCCCATATAAATTCGAGCCATCAGGACTCCAATGTAGCGTTCCAGAAAATGCACAAGATGGCGCCTAAGCTCCGTTGGAAATGGGCTGATTTGTCTGCTGGGAATTTGTGTCAACTAGTATCAAATAGTAGTCTTGGTGCAACACACAACGATTCACCATCGTGTTACAGTGAGACCTCAACTTACAAACTTTTCGTCTTACAAACGTCAAATTTATGAAAATTAAACCTTATAATAAGCACTATTTTCATAATACACACCCACCACGGCTGGCGGAGTGATCTTCGGCGGAAGCACACGGCCGAACAGCACCAGAGGTTAAGTTACCAACAGTCCTTATAGAAGGTGACTCTCCTTCCATAAGCCATCAACGACCATCAAAAAGGTAAATAAAACTTTATTTTATAGCACAGCTTATTTCTTTAATTACAGTCCTCATGTAATACGCCTCTCTTTCCAAACAGCAATTCCCTTTGACCTTCGACCTCCAACGCCATTCCATCAAGCCATAACTGACCATCACAAATGTAAATAAAGTGACTTTATGATACAATGCAGTGTATTTCTTTCATTACAATAAAATAGCACATTTATTATACATAGAATAAGGTATGTTGTGTGTAGTTTTATTTAGTTATTTAGTTGAAAAGTTTATTTTATGGAAACCCGGGAACAGATTATTCCCATTTTAACGGTTTCCTATGGAAAAATGTTTTTTGAGATACACACTTTTCGCCTTACACACTCTGTCTGGGAACCAATTAAGTTCGTAAGTTGAGGTCTCACTGTATTTATGTGTTTTCCTTCTAATTTCGCCATAAACACGAAGTTTTCAGACCAAACAAAGTACCCAAAATGCATTGTGTGTCGCTTTCTCGGTCAGGGGCGTTCCTGACGTGACGTCACGTCAGGCATCGTCATCAACTCGAAAACAAGACTTCCTGAATATTCAGCGCGAGTCTTAAAAACGTAAAATATAGCTATACGCCGTGGAATCTTTGTAAAATACGCTCAGTAGAAGTCATTTGAAGTTATTTTACAAATTATGGACGCAATTTGTCCGCAGGTGTCGATTGTCCTTTAAGTGTCTGTGCATTCTATCGGAAACAATCATAATAGAGAAAATATTTGTGTTTGGCTGTGTGTGTGCATGCAGATTTGTCCTATCATGTTTAAAGTCACCATTAGCATGCTCAAAAAAATGAACCGAGGAACATCACGTGACAAGTAAATAGTAACTTATCATATTATTGAGCAATCAAGCAGCAAAAATTATCTTTAAAAAAAAACAAGAAAAAAACTTGCCAGTTGAGAAAAAAAAGTCTCCCTAAAGTAAATAAATAGGATATTTGTGCAGTCACAAATATAACGAGCTATTAAAAGTTTTTCAAAAATTGTAAATTCATATTCTCACAGAGTCAGTGATGGGGAACATTTTTGAAAAAGGCATTTAACTGTCAGGCTGTACAAACTAATGACACTCAAAATGGAATAACGGAATAGTTGACTAATGTAAATGAAAGTACAATAAAGGATATAATGAAGTGCTGCCGATTTGAATAGAAAATATTCAGTGGTTGGAGTCTTTGCTCCTGAAATGCATTTTTAATGAATTTCCTCTTTTCTATATTTTTGCTGCTTCACTGGTGATACTTATTTTATTGAGGTGAAGGCTTTGAAGAAAAAAAAAGCCACATTTAAAAGGTTCTCACAGAATGCCACAACACTCGGGGAGGTTGGATATTGGTTTATATTCCAGGAGCGCTGATCAGGAAGACTGGCTCTCAACATAAAGTGTTTCCTTTACTTTATTCAAATGAGGTTGAATTTGCATTGTGATGCGCTGCTCTTATTTTAGAGATGAAGAAGAGGAACAAAAATGAGATTTTCAGATCAAATTGACCCAGGCAATGGTGCATTACGAGAGTCTGAGAGGCTCTTGTTCGATCAGAGCGCTAAGAGTTGATGGGGCAGAGAGATGGAGCGTCACTGTGGAAACACACTCACATATACACACACAAACACACACACTGCCTCTGAGCGGCTTCATTATCTCACTTGTTCTCTTTCCTGGGATGCTTGTAACTAGTGATGGGAATTCCGGCTCTTTGCAGAGAGCCGGTTCTTTTGGCTCGGCTCACTAAAAAGATCCGGCTCTTTTGGCTCCCAAATGGCTCCTCAGTTTGTTTGTTTGTTTGTTAGTTTTTTTGCCTAAAGGTCAACCGACACCATTTTTTTGTTTCCTAACTGACATCAGTACAACGTTTTATAGCATCTAAAATACCCAAAACACGCAGGCTGATATTTTTAGTCAAATTCAAAACACCAATAAAAATGAGTTGAAGTGTCCCAAACCTACTCCAAAATGACCCCGGAAATTGCGAGTTTCAGAAGGTCCCGCCCCCTTGTTCATGACGTCACACCAGGACGTCTATGCCTTGCTCTAGAATCAAAACAATGGCTTCAGATTTGGAGAAGAGGCTTTCTTGTTACTCATCCAGTTATAAATATGATTCAAATAGTTCTGAAGAGGAAAGCATACATGTTTGCAATCGATTAAAGAAGTACTTGCGTATGAATTTGAGCCATCAGGACTCCAATGTAGCGTCCCAGAAAATGCATAAGATGGCGCCAAAGCTCCGTTGGAAATGGATCTTAATAAATGCTATCATACCACCTAGTAAAAATTCTAATAATTGAATAATAATAACAGCATAATGTGATAACATTTGTCCACCTGTCTACCCTAACGTCCCCTCTCCTCCTCACTGTTGTGTGTGTCTGTAATTCTCCCCTCTCTCCTCTATCACGGATATCGACCAATCACGTGCGGCTTTAACCGATGACTGGGGGCGGGGAATAGAGGACAAAAAAAGTCGGCTCCCCTTTCTGGCTCCTTGTTTGGAACCGGCTCTCTTCGTTCATTTCAGAGATCCGGCTCGTTCGCGAACAACACATCACTACTTGTAACACAATGAGCCCACATTTCCGGTCCTCCACAACACACATTTGGTCCGCAACCACGTCAAACGCCATCAAAAAATATATATTTTTTATATTTTATATTATTTTCCGTGTTGTTTTGTTGCTCTCAGGAGAACGTCCTTTCCAGTGCAGCCAATGCGGTGCTTCTTTCACCCAGAAGGGAAACCTGCTGCGTCACATTAAGCTCCACTCTGGAGAAAAACCCTTCAAGTGTCATCTCTGCAGCTACGCCTGTCGCAGGAGGGATGCTCTTACCGGACACCTGCGGACCCATTCTGGTCAGTTATGTAAAATTCTGTCTATTTGCAGAAATTCAGCCTGGTAAAAGAATTAAAATATTGTAAAATTATCCATTTATCTGATTTGCATTTTAAAAAAAATTCTGATTGACTCAATATAACGCTTTTTGCATAATCTTATAAACTAATGATATGTTCGCTTACAGATTTCGATGTTGTTGTCAACTCATTAAGATGGAATACTACTGTATCTATTAGCTAACTAGCTAACTTCCTATCTATTTGAGTTACTTCAGGGTTGAGTGAACGCTGGCACGTGTGGCTGCCGCTGCTCACCCGCAGAAAAAATATCCAGTGACTGTAAAGTGTCCTTGAAAGTTTTGAAAGGCGCTTATAAATGACATGTAGTATTATTATTATAAAATAAGGCAGTACTGTAACTTTTCCGAAAGGTCTGTCAAACTATAATATAGTAATAATAATACATTTAATTTATAAGCGCCTTTTAAAACTCTCAAGGTCACTTCACAGTCACAGGATAAGTTTTTTTCTGTAGGTGAGCAGCGGCAGCCACACGCGCCAGCGTTCACTCAACCTGGAACAACTCAAGTAGATAGAAAGCTAGCTAGCTAATAGCTAGCTAAAAGATAGCCAGCTAGATCAACATAAGATCCTATGAAAAAATAAACAGTTAAACGTATTTTTTAAAATGACCCTAAAATCACCCAAGTGATTTTTTACTCATTAAAACTGTATCAGGAAATTTAAAAAGTCAATTGAAAATCAATTTCATTTTATTGCATAGGTTGTTGATTGAGCGGCCCAGTAGTCGAGTGGTTAGCACGTGTGGAGTTAGCACGTGCTCCCCGGGCCTGGGTGGGTTTTCTCCGGGTCCTCCGGTTTCCTCCCACAGTCTGATTGAACACTCCAAATTGCCCCTGAGTGTGAACATGAGCGCAAATGGTTGTTTGATAGGCTTTCGCGCCCGCAATGACCCTAATCCGGATAACTCGTTTCGGATAATGAATCAATGAAAAAAAGGTTGTTGATTGTTTGTTGTTGTTTTACAGTTGGAAAACCCCACAAATGCGCTTACTGTGGACGTAGTTACAAGCAGCGCAGCTCTCTGGAAGAGCACAAGGAGCGATGTCACAACTACCTTCAGTGCATGGGCCTGCAGAACAGTATATACACAGGTCGGTGCCTCGTGTGTGCCTTCCATTTCACCCGAATATCCCTGACCTATTTTACTTAATTTATCCAGCACAGCACAGTTGAGAAGCAGCAATAGTTCAGGTTGTACTACACATATAGGTTACAAGTTTGTGTATTTCACATGTACTGAATCTTGAACCCTAGCATCCATCCATGCATGATAGACCACGTGTAAAAGCTGAAACTCAGACCTCTGTAAGATTTCCTGTTTTCGCAAAGTAAAAGTACATTGATCAAAATAGCGCGCTAGTCAGCGGAAAACAAAAACTGTCCCAATGAAGAAGCCCCCCTATATTAGTACTCACTTTTCAACCAAACGGCACCTATTTTGACTCTAAAACCTCCTTCTCTGTCTTGCTTTCCAGTAGTAAAAGAAGAAAGCAGCCAGAAAGAACAGAGGGAAGACTTAAACCAGATGGGATCTGACAGAGCCTTGGTGCTAGACAGGCTAGCTAATAATGTAGCTAAGCGTAAAAGCACTATGCCACAGAAGTTTGTGGGTAAGGGCTGAAATCTGCTTCCTTTGTGTCAATACATTTGTAGTCAAGGTAGCGTCATGATAGGTCACTAAATTGTTTCGTTGCTATTATTTTTTTATCTAACAAATTGATGTGCTTTGTGATTAGAAGTAATCTACGGACAGGGAGCTTATATCAAGCTCGACAGTTGCTTGCTGTAGAAGGCCATCGTAATTTCAGAATGATGTTCCTAATTGTCGGATTGCATAGTCCAGGGGTGTCAAACTCTGGTCCTCAAGGGCCACCGTACTACATATTTTTCAAGTCTCCCGGTTGCAACACACCTGATTCATGGGAACAGGCTCAATGTCAGACTTCCGCAGAGCTTGCTGATGATCTGATCATTTGAATCAGGTGTGTCCATTGAGCCTGTTCCCTTGAGAGACTTGGAAAATTTGTAAGACTCAGGACCCAGAGGACCGGGGTTTGACACCTGACATTGAACAGAACAGACAGACTGAGTCCGACAGAAGTTTGAACTTGACATAGACTGATCTTGAGCTTCTTATGGAATTTTCAATGACAAATAGGCCTGTTACTTGTTGAAGGTGTGTCCATTACGTTGCTTCTTAGTTTGCTATGTGTGGATCTAAAATTCGCAATGTGGTCTGGAATGGTCATTTGAGAGCGCAACTAAAACAGCACTTAGCTATAGATTTGTTTGTTTCATGATGTAGGTAATCGTGTTTTGATATCTGTAAGACCCAACACGTGTGTGTTTCCTCAGGTGAAAAGCGCCTGTCAGACCTTTCCTACGATGGAGCACCAGGGGAGCTAATTCAGCCCCACGTCATCGACCAGGCCATCAACAGTGCCATTAGCTACTTGGGGGCAGAGTCACTCCGACCCTTGGTCCAGCCTTCCCCAGCTTCATCTTCTGATGTGGGCATGGTCTCCGTTTACCCCCTGCACAAAGTAACCCCAGAGACCCAATCGGGAATGGCTCACAACCTGTCAGCCAAGGACAGTGCGGCTGAGAATCTACTTCTGCTCTCCAAGTCCAAGTCTGCCTCTAGCGAGAAAGATGGCTCGCCGAGCCACAGCGGCCAAGACTCCACCGACACGGAGAGCAACAGTGGGGATCGAGCAGGTGGGGCGGCTTCCGGTCTCATCTATCTAACCAACCACATCACCTCGGGAGTGCGCAACGGCACGCTGTCTCACGTGAAGGAGGAGCAGCAACGACAGTACGAGGCTATTCGGGCTAATATGGAGATGGCATCGGAGGGCTTCAAGGTGATGACTGCGGACGGTGAACAGGTGCGGGCATACAGGTGTGAACATTGTCGCGTTCTCTTCCTGGACCACGTCATGTACACCATACACATGGGCTGCCACGGCTTCAGAGACCCCTTTGAATGCAATCTCTGTGGCCATCGCAGTCAAGACCGATATGAGTTCTCTTCGCACATAACACGAGGGGAGCATCGCTACTGAATTCTGATGCTCATAATAGATACATCCGCGCTTATGAAATCCTGGCTGGACAACCGACACCATTTTTTTTTTTTGTTTCCTAACTGACATCAGAAAAACGTTTTATAGCACCTAAAATACCCAAAACACGCAGGCCGATATTTTTAGTGAAATGCAAACCACCAATAAAAAGTAGTTAAAGTGTCCCAAAATTACTTCAAAATGACTCCGGAAATTGCAAGTTTCAGAAGATCCCGCCCCCTTGTTCGTGACGTCACGCCAATTAATATGTATAATATCAATAACATATCGATTTGAGCCATCGGGACTCCAATGTAGCGTTCCAGAAAATGCACGAGATGGCGCCCAAGCTCCGTTGGAAATGGGCTGATTTGTCTGCTGGGAATCTGTGTCAACTAGTATCAAATAGTAGTCTTGGTGCAACACACATTGATTCACCATCGGGTTATTTATGTTTTCCTTCTAATTTTGCAATCAGCACGGATCAACACGAAGTACCGTAAATGCATTGTGTGTCGCTTTCTCGGTCAGGGGTGTTCCCTCCGTGACGTGTCACCAACTCAAAAACAAGACCTCCTGAATATTCAGCGTGAGTCTTAAAACGTAAAATATAGCTATATGCGGTGGAATCTTTGTAAATTACGCTCAGTAGAAGTCACTTGAAGTGATTTTAAAAATTATGGACACAACTTATCCGGAGGCGTCGGTTGTCCTTTAAAACAGAAGAGTTTAAATAGTTCAAATATTAAAGTGTTGGAAGTAAATAAACAAGCCAACAAATTCAATGACGTTCAGTGAAGACGAATGGAAGAATGCGGTGCCGATACAGCACCGCATCCTGCAGTATGTAAATATTCTGATGGATTATGTGTTTATATGGAACTTTTTTTTCGTATAACAAGCAGCAACTTTATTTTCTTGTTTTTTTTAAGTCCAAAATAAAACATATTTGTATTTAAAAGCGTGTTCAAATATGGAGATGCAAGCTATCATAATTATCTGTACAGAATACGATCAATCAATGTAGATAACAACTGTTCAAGTTCATTTTACAACCTGCATTCTTGTAGCAACTCACATTATATTTATGACTTTTAACTTGCCGATTTGTTTTTGTTTTCTTTGTATTTATTACAGTGATTGATGTTTTATCAATATAATACTTTCCACTCCTCCTCTTCAACTGTATTAAATGTGTTTATGGTGAACGAAATTACAGCTGCTGTCAGGCAAAGATGGGAAAAAATATCATTGAAAATGTGTTTCATTTCTTTAACAATTGTTTTAAGCCTTTTGTGGCTGAGTGGGAGTTTCTTGCTTTAAAAAATATCAATAAAGGATATTTTATATAAGCCACAATATTGTCAAATGTATTTGTTTTCCAGTGAAAAATCACAATGAGATTATGGAACTTGAAATTTGGGTAAATCAAGACAATTTTTCAGTCTATAGATGTATTAAATTTAGGGAAATAAGAAAAAAAAACATCATGATAAGAACAATAATCATTAAAGCTTTGCGCACAATTGTCTATAGTAAAATATAATTGACCCTCCAAAACATATGGCAAAAAAATGGCATTAAGATTTCAACAGAAATGGGAGACAGCTGTGGGCAGCATTGAGGCCTCACGCTTGACTGGGACCCAAATGAGGAGTTCCTACATTTGCATGAGAGAGCCGATCCAGCAAGCCCTGCTATACAATAGCAGGATGTTCTGTCTTGCATGTATACTCATGGAATAAAAATAGATAGATAGATAGATAGATAGATAGATAGATAGATAGATAGATAGATAGATAGATAGATAGATAGATAGATAGATAGATAGATAGATAGATAGATAGATAGATAGATAGATAGATAGATAGATAGATAGGTGCACCTTATACTCTGGTTTGCCTTATATATGGAAAAAGTTTACAAATACACCATTCATTGAGGGTGCGCCGTATACTCCAGTGCGCCTTATACAGTATATGGAAAAAGTTTACAAATACAGGATTCATTGGGGGTGTGCCTTATATTCCGGTGTGCAGTATGTATGTATAACGTTTACAAATACACCATTCATTGGGGGTGCGTCTTATACACAGAAAAATAGGGAAATTTGATAGTTAATTTTCGTTTCTCAGTCACCCTATCTATCAATGCTGGTCGTCATTTATTTTTAAAATAATACATTTTTATCCATACTTTTAATTTGAAATAGCTCCCACTCATGATATTTACGACAAGGCTGAAGATAAAATTTGATTACAAAAATAGTAACATGATAATTTATATCACTATTTCTAGTGCTTAATAAAAGGCATTTTTTTAACTGTGAGGAATGACACAATTGAAGCAAAATGTTGCTTTTAAAGCTCAGATAAAAGTCATTCGTGCATTACCACAGTCAAAATTACGAAAACAAGCGACCACCATATGTCACAGTTTGGACTCCAGACTGAGCGGATCCCAAGCAGCACCAGAGGAATTCTATACATCTGTCCCAGTCCAGCTGTGAGGAGTCCCCATGATGCCAGCTGGAGGGGTGTGGAGGGGTTGTGTGACCAATGTCGCTGCTGGCGAAAGCAACAAAGTTTGAATACAGTGGCCAGCCACATAAGTCTTGAATATTGATGAGGGGGCTTGACAAAAAGATGAAAAATAAATGAAAGTCTGTTTTCATGGCCTTCCAGATTTGCAAAGATCATTTCATTAAAAATACATGACAATTTTATACACTCTATAATTGTCCCCCCGCCCACCTATGCTGAGGGATGTGCGAGTGACTGACGAGGCCCTTGGCTGAAAACCTTTCATCAGATTGCGGTCAGTTTTACTTTCTTAAAAGTGGTGGTCAGGAACGTGGGAGGAATCATGCGAGTCAGTACTCGGAATATTGTGGAAGAATTGCTCAATGAGCGGGATGTGTTGAAGTAACGACTGTCCCGGACTGTCTTTATTCATAAGAGGAAGGAGAGGGACGCAAGAGGACAGTTCTTAGGATACTGTGCGTGTTACTCAATTTCCGTGGAGATGATTAACAAATCCATCTGTTGCTACCAGTGTCAAGTACCGTATTTTCTGCACTATAAGGCGCACCTAAAAGATTTTTTTCAAACTGTCCATGTGCCTCATCATCAGCCTTCTGTACGGAAAACGACACCTTTTTAATGATTTTTAGCTGTTAGCATCTAGCTAGTTGTATCTGGCTATCTAGCTGTATCTATCTATCTAGCTGTACCTAGATATCTAGCTGTACATAGCCATCTAGCAGTACCTAGCCATCTAGCAGTACCTAGCGTTCAAGCAGTACCTAGCGCTCAAGCTGTATCTGGCTATCTAGCTGTGTCTCGCTGTATCTAGCAGTGTCTAGCTATGTAGCTGTATCTAGCTATATAGCTGTACCTAGCGCTCAAGCTGTACCTATCTAGCTGTACATAGCTATCTAGCAGTACCTAGCGCTCAAAAGCTGTACCTAGCGTTCAAGCTGTATCTGGCTATCTAGCGGTGTCTCGCTGTATCTAGCAGTGTCTAGCTAGCTAGCTGTATCTAGCTATCTAGCTGTACCTAGCGCTCAAGCTGTATCTGGCTATCTAGCGGCGTCTCGCTGTATCTAGCAATCTAGCTGTATCTGGATAGCTAGCAGTATCTAGCTAGCTATCTGTATGTATAGAGCTATATAGCTGTATCTATATGTCTATTTTTATTAATTTCATAAGAGTTGCTTGTTCTGTAGGCACAAGGGAACAGAAGCCAGTGTCTTATTTGCCGGTCCCAAACCCGGATAAATACAGAGGGTTGTGTCAGGAAGGGCATCCGACGTAAAAAGATTGGCCAAAACAAACAGGCCAACCTTTGAAGATGGAGGACACTGATTCGCTGTGGCGACCCCTTGAAGGGAAAAGCCAAAAGGATTCATTGATTCGTTGAAGATGTCCCTTATAATGCGGTGCACCTTATGTATGGAAAATGTTTTTAAATACGTCATTCGTTGAAGGTGCGTCTTATATTCCAGAAAACATAGTAAATTTAAGAGGCAAATACATTTTAAACAATGCTGTGTTTTTTCTGTGTTGCTATAAAAAAGTATCGGCTAAGAGCATTCATTTTATTTTATTGAATTTTTGAAAACACAAACTTTAAATAACAAGTCTTACATTGGAAAATTCGTATTTCAGAAACAAAACAAGTCAACTTAAACAGCAACGTAAACCTCACATTGGAACATTTGTGAACACGATTCATATTTCTAAACAAAATACTGGTAACTAAACTTAAACAGCTTCATTTGCTCAGTTGCCATAGAAATAATATTTATCCACCTGTGGGTGACAAGGATAATTATTTACGAGGCGATGTAAAAATTCCAAGCCACTTGTGTGAATTAAACCATTTACGCCAAGCGTGTGGAACACGGATAAATTCATTTTCAAATGCGTTCATGTTGTTTCTCGTCACATTAATTATTGTTCATTATATATATACAGTAAAGTCTCGTTATATCGATATTCAAGGGAGTCCGAAAAAATATCGATATAACCGGGACTATCGATATATCCGTCCCTGTTTGCATGTAATTTTCTCTGTGCGTGCATAGAAACAGTATCGATATAACCGGGACTATCGATATATCCGATATCGATATAACGAGACTTTACTGTATATATATATATATATATATGTTTGAACCTATTTTATACTCTATTTTGATTTTATTTTGATTTTTTTAATGAATTTATCTGTGTTCATATGAACAGACTGGGTGTAAATAAGTTATCGACCACTTCCGAATGTCTTATTCCACTCCTCATACAGTTCCAGGTCCTTAGATGAAACGCTGGGTCGCACCGTCTTCAGAGCATTTTGGAAGTCGCTGTAGAGGATCGGTCGCACCTGAGCCGGCGTGATAGTGGCAATGTCGCCTAGCTGGATGCTACGAATGGGTCCCAAAGCCGCTTCTCGACAAAGTTGCGTCATATCTGCGCCGGAGAAGCCGTCTGTGTTTGCTACGATGCACTCCAGTTCTTCCGCTGTCAGTTGGTTCTTCTCTCGGGACAGCAGGTTGGTTACGATCAACTGCCGGGCAGGACCTTCAGGAAGGGGGATGTACAACCTCTTGGCTAAGCGACGACGGGCAGCCTCGTCGATTTCCTGAGGACGGTTAGTGGCCCCGACGACTAGGATGCGGTCTTCTGCAGCCGTGGCGGCGCCGTCCAGCTGAACCAGGAACTCGGTCTTGATTCTGCGTGAGGACTCGTGCTCGCCGTCAGTGCGCTGAGACAGCAGCGAGTCAATTTCGTCAATGAAAATGACAGCAGGTTGGTGACAGCGGGCAATGGCAAATAAGGCTCGCACTAGTTTTTCGCTCTCACCAACCCATTTGGATGTAAGCGAGGAAGCGCTGATGCTGAAGAACGTGGCACCTGACTGGCAAGCGATACATTTGCCGATTAACGTCTTCCCAGTGCCGGGTGGTCCAAACAGTAAGATTCCCTTCGGTGGACCCCGGAGGCCTGTAAAGATGTCCGGTCTCAACATTGGCCAAACAACAATCTCCTTTATGGCTGTCTTCGCAAACTCCAGGCCTGCTATGTCGTCCCACACCACAGGGGGTCCGTGGTCCATGATCTCACTCATGATCAACTCCACTATCTTTGGATCAAAGTTTTTCAGATTTTTATCCGTAATCTGACATTCATGTTTGGAGTTTGATCTTGGCGCACCCTCCTCTTCGTCCTGCCGCAGCGTCGGCGACACAAATTTGGCAAGAGCGTTTCGGGGCCTGTTGGCTCCTAGGGATTTTTTTACAGTTGCTGTCGCGGCAGAACTCGCTCCTCTTTGGGCCTGTTGGAAATGTTTCTTGTTTTGATCCGATATTAACAGCTCATGAGCTGATTTGAAGGTAAATGGGGGTCTTATGTCAGACCCCGCTTGTGGACCCTTGCCTTCACTTGCATCTGGATGAGAAAAATTCTTACGCTTTGATGGATTGGAGTGAGTAAACACCGGCTGTATTCTTGTGCTTAAAGATGAGTACATATTATTCGACAGGTCCCCAGAGGTTTTTTGTATGTCTACAGAAGCGGCGGCTAGGCTATTCACCTCTATTTTTGCTTGCGGCGGACAATTATGTCTGAAAGTTGTGCCTTCTGACCTTCCCGCAGCAATGGAAGCAGACAAAGACCTGCTGGTGTTGCTGCTCTCTTGTCCAACAGCTATGTTAACATCTGCTGGTGCCACCAGGGAGTCTTTTCCCTCTGCACTTACTTGAATAATCTTCTGCACGCAGGGCAAGTCGAGCATGTGCTCCAAGGTGAGGGACGATTCCCATTTGGCGCTGTGATTCTTCTGATTACGAGCCAGATGAAGCGCGCTCTCTGCATAGTTGTTCAGCCCCGTGCGGGGTTCATCTGAGTCGAGCACTGCAGCATAGCGCTCCGAGTAGGTCCTGAGCAGGCTACCCGTGGCGGCCTCAGAAAGGTTGGAACTTGCCCATGCATACTGAATGGAGAGGATGTGGGCCCGGTAGGCATCGGCCATCTGTTCAGGTGTATAATTGCCAGATGAAATGTCAAAGGACCTCCTCTGCCATTCGTCCAGGTGCGTGCCACTCATGCCTGGGTTGTTCCAGCCTGGTCGAGATGATGGGGTTTAAGTGATGAAAAATGCAACACCTCAGCAAAGAAAAAAATATGGCTCCAGGTAATCTACAGCGTTATGATAGTGTAAACGCAATGTCAAATTCTCCTTTAGGTCACAAATAATGGTCCAACTTAATTGATTTTATGTAACAAGTTTGACAATTTAACAGTCTATTTCATCAGAGTCAGAATCATCTTTATTGCCAAGTACAGACAACACACATTTCCGGTAGAACACGCTGCACGAGTATCATCATAAAACAATTGCAAAGAGGCACTATACAGTTTTATTTGAGTTACTGTTTCCTTTCGTTCTTATTTCACAAGCTATTTTTTGACAGGTTATATAAATTGGGGTTCGAAAATTGACTTCAACAGTAGACTGTGGACTGACGTGACACCTAGTTCACGCTCGGATGCAACCGTCAGCTTACAAAGTAAACACAGTGAACATCAAGGTATGCAACGCAAAATGACCAAAAAAAGCACCCCACTTACTTTTGGCGGTATGCCTCCAATCTGTGATTACTTAGAATAAACACCACACCAGCAAGTATTCGTCATATGAAACGTAAAGTTTAAAACGTGTGAATGCTTAACTATTTGTACCGGCATTTGCTTCCTGTAAGTATCACTTCCGGTTGTCTTGAACACCCCGCCACTACCATTCAGTGAACATTTACAATTGTGCTTTCAAATAGTGGGGCACGGGGGGTCGATTGATCTAGGGGAACATGCTTTTTTAATTGTATTTTATTTATTTATCTGTGTATTTATTTGTTTATTTTATTTTAATGTCCGAGAATAAAGTGCAATTGCACCTCCAATACAATAGGCGGCAGTGGCGCTTGCATTGGCAGGGTGTGCACACTGTTTTCAGGGTTTTGTTTACACTCAGAGCACAGTGCAAACAAACACAACACAGAGCATTGTTATCAAATGTCGAAACAAGGTTTAGCAAGCCGTCAAGTGACACAATGAAAACACTTAACAGGATAGAGACGGAGACAAAGAAACAACTAAAGGTCTCCCGTCAACTATGACGCGGAAATATGACGAAGCCAACGGAACGCTTGGCTCGGCTTCACTGTGACTACGTTGCGGTCGAAGAAAGACAGGTGTTCTTACCGTTTCTAAAAAAATGTTGGCAGCGGACTGCAAGAAGCCAAAAAAAGAAGAGTTACTTAAATACATTAAAACACAATCACGCTGATAACACGCTTTAAACATCACATCGAAGAAATTCGACATACCTGAATGTGAATAATTAACCGTTGTATTTCCGGTCATTCACACACACACACACAAAAAAAATTCAATTATTAATTATTTTCAACGCTGAATTTTGCACACTTAGCGAATCACTTTTAGTCAAAAAGTTTCGACTGTGCCAGCAACGATTATGAACCCTGGAGTGCCATCTTGTGTTGGAAAGTGTATAAAGCCCAACTGGTCAATGTGCGTTTCCTCTTTCGCTTTGCATTCTGGGAAATGAAGTGCATAATGACGTTAAACACCACTTTTACACGTACTAACAAAGAATGTGCTTTTAGAAAGACGTCAAATATGTATATAAATGATATATACAACCTTTTAGTTCATTTATTATCATATATCCGATTTAAAAAAAACAATTAACGTGTTTTTAAATTCAAGCAAAAACTACAGTGACCGAGGGACTCGTAATTTTGCGACAGCTGGCGATATCATTAGACTCGGAACGCATGTCGTTGTTAGGTAAATAAATATTATTGTTGATTGTCTATACGTTAAGTAGCTATGTAGTTTGTTCATATCATATTTTAAATTACTTCAGACAAATTAGCAGCAATCCACGTGAGCCAAAACCGGATGCTGACAGCTTTTCGGCCCATGTTGGAAAGTCTGGAACTGCTGTCTGGTCCCAGTCACACCCTTGTGTGGTACCGGACACTGCTGGGTTGGTCTCTGTTAAGGCCTCTTTGCATATTCACTGTTAATAATTCGTTGTAACATAGTGGCGACATGCCTGGATTTGGTATAGATCTTCTGATTTCGTTGTGAAGTAGACGTTTGGACAGGATATGCCTGACTCATCGTCACCATGGCCCGGTCCGGTCAGAGGAGATAACACTTGACCCTCTGTGTGCTGCTGTCTCTCAGACAAGTTACTCTCCAGCAAGGAAAGTTGTTTTGCTTCAAATAATTTTCAACGATATTCGTAATACCATCCGACGTGGGATTATGGCTTCTCAGATGTACACTTTTGTTACCCGGGACGACAACAGCACCGTTTATGCAGAAGTTTCTAAAATCCTCCTTTCTACTGGCCAGTGGAAGAGGCTGAAAAGAGATAACCCCAGATTCAATTTGATGCTTGGAGAACGGAATAGATTACCATATGGGCGTCTAGGTAATGTATGTTTGCTCCATTTTTGCTATTTTTATGAAAACAGTGTCTGCGTGCGCTACATTTGGTGTCCACCCACTCAGAACGAGACAGCTGCAGTGACTGCAGAGAAACAAGCCCTGGGCGTCGTGTGGATTCTTGCAGCACTTACTGTGCAGTTTGTTAACATTCAAATATGTTTGTTTTTTTTTTGTTCTGGAACTGTAGGTCATGAACCAGGTCTGGTCCAGCTGGTCAATTACTATAGAGGGGCAGACAAGCTTTGCAGAAAGGCGTCTTTGGTCAAGTATGTATCTTTTTGTTTCAATTGCCTTTATAGCAAAACGTTTTATTCCACCAATGAATTATTCAAATGTTGACATTAGCAAACCATCAACCACTTTTAAAATCATCAGGCTAATAAAGACCAGCCCAGAGCTCTCTGATGCATCTAACTGGTTCCCGGAATCGTACATCATCTATCCCACCAACCTCAACACTCCTGTGGCTCCCTGCGACAAATGGTCTCAGTCATTTGAAGAGCAATCCCAAGACGGATGAGCGAGAAGTTTTCTTGGCATCTTATCATAACAAAAAAGAAAGTGGGGAGGGGACTGTGTGGATAGCCAAGTCATCTGCTGGAGCTAAAGGTAGAATATTACACTTTTGTCTGATACAACTGGATTGATCATTCTTACCTGAGCACATGGCATCTTAACAGTCGTGAAGGCAAAGAACATTGACCTTAAAGGACAACCGACACCATTTTTGTTTCCTAACTGACATCAGAAAAGCGTTTTATAGCATCTAAAATACCCAAAACACGCAGGCTGATATTTTTAGTCAAATGCAAAACACCAATAAAATGAGTTAAATTGTCCCAAAAGTACTTCCAAATGACACCGGAGATGCCCAGTTTCAGAAGGTCCCGCCCCCTTGTTCGTGACGTCACGCCAGGATGTCTTCTCTTGCTCTAGAATCAAAACAATGGCTTCAGATTCGGAGAAGATGCTTTCTTGTGACTCATCCAGTTATGAATATGATTCAAATAGTTCTGAAGAGGAAAGCATAAATGTTTGCAATCGATTAAAGAAGTCCTTCCGTCTCATTTTGAGGCGTCTGGACACCAATGTAGCGCCCAGAAAATGCACAAGATGGCGGCCAAGCTCCGATGGAAATGGGCTGATTTATCTGCTGGGAATTTGTGTCGACTAGTGTCAAATAGTAGTCTTGGTGCAACACACAACGATTCACCATCGCGTTATTTATGTAGTTTTCCTTCCAATTTCGCCATCAACACGAAGTTTTCAGACCAAACAAAGTACCCAAAATGCATTGTGTGTCGCTTTCTTGGTCAGGGGCGTTCCCTCCGTGACGTCACGTCAGGCATCATCATCAACTCGAAAACAAGACTTCCTGAATATTCAGCGCGAGTCTTAAAACGTAAAATATGGTTATATGTGGTGGAATCGTTGTAAAATACGCTCAGTAGAAGTCATTTGAAGTGATTTTACAAATTATGGAAACAACTTGTCCGGGGTGTCGGTTGTCCTTTAAAGCAGACATCAAGAAACTTTCTATATTGACATGCATCTTTAAAACAATACAATTTCTTCCAAAAGGTGCTGGTATTCTGATATCACACGATGCAAACCAACTACTGCAGTACATCGACAATCAAGGACAGGTTCATGTTATTCAGAAGTACCTGGAGAAACCTTTACTTCTCCAGCCTGGACATCGCAAATTTGACATCAGGCATGTCTTTTATATTTTGGAGAAGCTTGCAAAGAAAGTTGACATTGCTCTACATTAACAGTTTATGTTTTTTTTACCAGGAGCTGGGTTCTTGTGGATCACCATTACAACATCTATTTGTATCGGGAAGGTGTGCTGCGGACTTCTTCTGAGTCGTATAACAGCTCTGATCTTCAAAACATGACAAGCCACCTGACCAATCACTGTATCCAGAAAGAGCATTCACAGAACTACGGTCGGTATGAGGAAGGCAACGAGATGTTCTTTGACGAGTTTCGTGTGTACCTGCTCAAAACTCACAGCGTCGCCCTGGAGTCCACCATATTGCCTCAGATCAAGCAAATCATCAAGTAGGTCCAGATTGCTTTTTAAATAAATAAAATAACTGACAAAACAGCTGAAAAGATATTTAGAAACAAAGAATTGTGGCCAAGTGTAATAAATGTATCTTTAACTCATTCACTGCCATTCATAAATCTATTTGGGAATTGAAAATATGACGTAGAGTGCCATTTCTGAATTCGTTCGGGTTTTGTTTGTTCATGCTTGGGTGCCAATAAAGTGCTGGCCATGGCCTATGAAAATGTTTTTTTCCCTTCCACAAGGGGACACACATTTCCCTTTTTCCATATTAGCGCTTTGCTCCAGATTCAGCTGTTGCTATATCAACCAATATGTATGTATTGCATTGTATTTTGGACAACCACCCTCATTTCAAGATCATATAACTCCAGACCCATATAATTTAGGAATTAATTATTTTTTTCTGATGAAAGAAGAGTCATCACACATCAGAATAGTTTTTGTTTTTTTTCCACTTTCAAATTGCTGCTGTGGACTGCAAATTTCCCCATTGTGGGACGATATAAAGACTATTAAAGGCTTTCCGATTTTGATTCTACCTAAAATCCGAAGATCGTGCTCACATTACAGATTATCTTCAAAAGTAAACCGGCCCTTCTGAGACTCAGTAATTCATATAGAAGTCCTTTTTGCACATGTACAGCAGTGGTTGTAACTTCCTCCTATTATTCCACGATGGCATTGGCCCACAAAAACACATGTTTTGTAACCTTTGGTTCGTTGCACACTGTGCTTTGGATACGGAGTGGAAAATGCTGGCGGCTGTTCATTGCACAAATCGTTAAGTGGCTAATTTTGTGTTCGGACATGAGGTCAATTTGGAAAGGGATTGGGGAAACAAACTGCTTTAATTTAATGTTTTAGATGGGTTAAAAAATACATTGAATTATTACTTTTACATTATTTTATTGTTATGTGTATTGTTCTTTTAATTGTAAAGTGTCCTTGGGTGTTCTGAAAGGCGTTTGGAAAAGAAACATTATTATTATTATTAAATGAAACAATGTGTTATATTTTAGACTGGATTTAACCATCCACAATTTGCCCATAAAGCCGATTTCTGAATAGAACCTGAAAACATTTGATTGTGTGCTTGTGCAGGAGCTGTCTGTCATGCATTGAACCATCAATCAGCACCAAGCATCTTTCCTACCAGAGCTTCCAGCTGTTTGGATTCGACTTCATGGTGGACGTTAACTTCAAAGTGTGGCTCATTGAAATCAACGGAGCGCCGGCCTGTGCACAGTCAGTAGAAAAACATATTTGAAAAAACACACATTTCAGCCAGTGTCACGGTAATTAACTTATTTACTGCCAAAAATGTGTCCGCTCCAGTGCCAGGGTTTTTGTCACTGTCACTTGAATTCCAGGACCCACAGAATATTGAGTTTTAGGAGTACATAAACATTCAAAGCAGCGTAAGAAACTTTAGAATCTTTTCTTTCATCAAGAAGAAAAAGTTAATTACTAAATACATGGGTCTGGAGTTATATGAACTTAAAATGAGGG
Organism: Hippocampus bargibanti; assembly: GCF_051943395.1. NCBI lineage: Eukaryota > Metazoa > Chordata > Actinopteri > Syngnathiformes > Syngnathidae > Hippocampus > Hippocampus bargibanti. The sequence continues at coordinate 18,396,796 of NC_142746.1, forward strand.
TGGGCCGTCCAAAATACAATGCAAAGAGACAGGCAGACGACAGTGAGATAGTTTCAACTTTGATAGTTCAAAGGCAGAGTGCAAGGTTAAAATATCCCATCAATCAAGCTCCACAAACAACCCGCACAAGCCACCTGTATACTTGATGCAAAAAGCTATCAACCCAGCTGAACAGAACACAATTGATGAGGAACTAGATAAAATTATCACAGAGAAAGCACCTACAAGGGATCATTCCTCAAGATGCTGAAAGAAGAAGGTTACGTTCCTCATCAAGTGTTTAATGCTGATGAAACCGGCCACTCCATTCTATCAACGACCATCACAAAGGTAAATAAAATGACTATTATACAGTACAGTTTATTTAATTATAATAACATAGCACATTTATTATACATAAAATAAGGTATATTTTGTGTAGTTTTAAGGCTCAGAAAATTAGAAAAGTATGTTTTATGGGAACCTGGGAACAGATTATTCTCATTTTAATGGTTTCCTATGGGAAATTAATTTTTGGGATACACACTTTGTCTGGGAAGCAATTAGGTTCGAAAGCCAAGGTATCACTGTCCCGGTATACACCTACTGACACTGTCTTGTGTTAATGTTTCACCTGTAGGAAACTGTATCCTGAACTGTGTCAAGGCATCGTGGATGTAGCCATTTCCAGTGTCTTTCCGCTGAACAATAGCGGTGACTGTTCATCGTCTTCGCCTTATTCTTCCTCTCCATCCTCCCTGTTCTCAACAAACGTTTGCGCCTCACCCAAACTGAGAGGACCGCTTCACATTGGTCCTTTTACTCGACTTTAAGCACAATCACCGCCTCCTTGTCGTCACCTGAAGGAGAAGCAAATGCCATCAATTGTAATTTCAGCATTTATCGTCCATCATCTTTCACGCATGTGTGTTTTCAATCTGCAGATGGTCTACTCTATTTATTTGAGAAAACAAGATGATCAAGATTAAACTTGTGCCTTAAATCTCCAGTCGTGAAACTGCTAATGTAATCGACCCACCAATTTCTCTACCAGTGTGTTGGGAGATGCACATTGGTTACTGCAACTTTATCCAGTGAACGACAGTATTCACACTGGTTCCAATTCAATTGAACAGTGTCGGTTATCTCACCAACTGAGTTCTTATTTATGTCCCTTAAGACATATTAGTAATTAGCCTGAACATAATCTTATTCATTTCATAATCTATTTTAGTGTGGAATGTTTGCTTCTGGTATTTTCTTAGTTATTGTTTGTCCTCCGTTAAAATGTGTTTTTAATTTTAACTCCCTGCGTAGTATTATCATTTATTGTGAAAAATAGAGATTGGGTCTGCAGGATGAGCACTCGACTGCCCAGATTTATTTATGAATTACAAAATATAAGCGATCCCGTGTTCATTAGAATGGGCCGGTTGTAGCTGAAAAGATGAAAGGGCTGTTATGTAATTAGTTTTTTGTGTTATTTTGCTAGCATGTAGGTAAATAATGTAACAGTAGATTTATTGTTTGTTCTATTTTTGTAAAAAAAATTGTTTTCCCTAAACCACAAGGGCAAAAGCTGTCTGAGGTGATTTTGGGTGCGTTTTGTTTGAAAAAGCGTTTGTCTCTCCTTAAATTGGTCCATTTCTTGGTCAACAAAACCTTAATTGTTTTTGTACATCATAATTTCCTGTTTGTTTCACCGTTTTGATCTAACTTCATCCCAACCAAAGATGAAATGCTGTATGTGAAATATATTGTAAAATTGTGTGCTCCGATCTGAATTAGTCAATGAGCTGAGGTGAAACTGAGCGTTACAGAAGTGTTTGTTTGCTGACGTGATTCCTCAAATGTTGCATGGTTGTGTGTCAAACTGTATTCCAGAATAAAAACGTGAGCCCCGCTTAACTCTGTCTCATTCAACAAATCTTAAAAAAAATACCCTAATGCCATCTAAGACAAGGGAAAAAGTAGAAAAATAAAGGAGAAAACAGAGAATACAAAAGAGAAAAAAAGAAACACAAAAAGAGAAAGATAGAAGATTCAGAGAAAATAGAAAGGTAGAAGAGAAACAAGTGAAAATTTGCGAAAAAGAGAAAAGGGTAGAAGATAGAGAAAAAAAGAGAACACTGTAAGTGAAAATGGTAGAAAAAGAAATTGAGAAAAACAGTGATAAGGGTAGAAAAGGATAAAGGAAGAGAGAAGACAGAAAAGAGAAAATGGAAAAGAAATTGAGACAAACAGTGAAAAGGTGAGAAAAAGGGAAAATGTAGAAAAATCTAGAGCGAGAAAAAAGAAAGGAGAAAGAGAAATTTAGAAAAACTGCGAAAAGGATAGTAAAAGAAGGAAAACAGAAGAGAAAAATCTAGAAGAGCAAGAGAAAAAGAGAGAAAATAGAAAAGAAATAAATTGAGAAAAACAGTGAAAATGGTAGAAAAAGGAAAATATAGAAAAAGAGAAAAATATAGAAGAGCAAGAGAAAAAAAGGAAAATAGAAATTGAGAAAAACCATGAAAATTGTAGAAAAGGGTAGAAAAAGAGGGGAAAATATAGACAAAGAGAAAAATCTAGAAGAGCAATAGAAAAAAATATAGAAAGAAATTGAGAAAGTAAAAAGGGTAGAAAAAGATTGAGCGAAAGAGAGAAAAGACAAAAAAATACATGAGAAGAGAAACAAGAGAAAAGGGTATTAGATAGAAAAAGATGCATCTTATTAAATTTGCTTTCAGGTTCACGTTTGTGACTTACCATCGACTGAGACTTGTCTGAATCACACCAGGTCAGGTCACTCTTATTGCCCACGAGGATGATGTTGGGGGTCCGGGTGTGAGGGAGGGAGGGGGCGTCCTGCATCCGGGCAAAATAAACTTTGATCTTATCCAACATAACAAGTCTATTGAGCCGTTCTTAGTCTGGTCCCTCACATCGGACCCGTTTGCCAGTGGCACAAAGCCACAGACAACTTAGCTCCTGGGATCATTGGGACACGCAAACCCCTCCACCACGGTAAGGTGACGGCTCACGGAGGGGGAAAAAAGGCCATCCAGCTGGCAAGACCTTCATTGACCGTGGAGTCAAAAATGAAGGCAAGAGTTTCCACATTTGTGGTTTCAAATAGAGCCATAGAGATGGCCAAACACCCTCAAATTCTGGACAAAGGAGTCCAGAATGAAGGCAAGGGTTTCCACACATTGACATTTGTACATTGGAACGCGTATAATAGCTTTTTCAAAACCTCCAAAAACACACAGCGTTTGTTAGCTTGTAATTTTTCAAGTTCCTAGGAAACGGTTCTAGCTTGCATGAATTCCAAAACACTTCGCGTTTGTTAACTCGTCATTTTTCAAGCTCGTCTGAAACGGTTCCAGCAGACATGAATGATTGAAAACTGTTTAACTTACCTTTACTGATGCACCACCAACAGTGTGTGCAACAATAAGATACTTTTAATAAGTATCTACACACTAGCACCTACCTCCATGCCGAGCACTTACCTCCACGTCAGGCTTGAAAAAAAAACGTTTTCCGTTCCACTTGTATGACAATCGGCAAATCGGAAGAATCCAACAATAAAAATAATATTTGCTGTGTAGCTTTATCTTTTGTTTCTATTTCTAATTATATTTTAGTGATAGTTGTATCTATGCTTGTCTTTGACCGTAAAGTGCCCTCTGGAGCTTTAAAAGGCACTTGAAATAAAAATGTATTTTTTAATATGTATTAATTAAGAATTAAGTATTACGACCACCCAGTAGCAATATTAGTCAAATAATTACCACAAAAAAACAAGACAAAATCAATACAGGATAAATACAAAATTAATAAACCTTCAATGCAAAAAAGAGATCACTTGAAGTGTATACACAGTGATAAAAAACGGCATGCCTTTGAGTATTTTCATTCATTTGTAGCAAATCATGAAGAAATCAACAATACACAGAACACGAATCAAACAGCAATGATGCAACCACAAAATAAATATATAGAAAGTCGGTCATTTATATCAAATCATGAAGAAAAAACAATACACAGAACATGAATCAAACAGTACTGATGCAACCACAAAATAAAATAAGACATTTAAAATGCATAGCAGCACAAATCGGTGAGCGTTCAATGACCACTCACCGTATCACATTTCAAACACAAAATGCAAAATCACAACAGAGTAAGCAAGGCACAGTGGCTAGCGCGTCGACCTCACGGCGGAGGTATCAGATTCAAGTGAAAAAATGCTTTCTTCGTATCATTTCAACAACGCTTTTTGACACAACAAAATCGAAAGAGCCAACCAAACGCTGTTGGCTGCGTCCACATTTTCTCAACTCAATGAACAATGCAAAAAGCAGAACCCAAATGCAACAATCGAACACAAATGACAAGACAGCAGATGCAAACAGCAGAAGCGAGCAGCAAAGGCGACGATGTCAAAAAAAAGCTTATGCACGAAACGGTGTAACAGAATACACCGTAGCAATGTACATATGTGATACAACTCAATCCAAATGCAATCGAACACAAATGACAAGACAGCAATGCAAACAGCAGAAGCGAGCAGCAAAGGCGACAATGTAAAAAAAAGCTTATGCACGAAACGGTGTAACAGAATACACCAAAGCAATGTACACATGTGATACAACTCAATCCAACTTTACAACACAGTGCAATTTTGACATCTTTCGACATGAGAAACGTGAGAAACATTAATTACATACCTGTATTTCGGCTCTGCGGTACTTCCGGGTGGTGCTCTTTTTCCGGGGTTTTTAAACGCCAGAAAAAGGCGGGAAAGGTGGGAATACCATTTACGCATGCGCACGATTGGTTTCCGTTTTTCTATTTCGTGATGGGAATTCCTGCTCCTTCGACCTCCAAATGGCGCTCCAGTTTTTCGTTGTTTTAATTAATTTACTCCCCAAAAATGTATAATAAAATACAAAACGATTTACTAATGTAAAAAATATAATATATATCATTTTTTTACATTTCATATTCTTCCGAACATACTCAACATGGAGTACAGTGCTACAAAAATATATCAAGTACAAAAACAAAGACCCATCTCAAAACTGTCAACAAAATTGTGCAATCTCTGAATGTGAATATTAAAAAAAAGAAAAAAAGCAGCATCCCGGTTCGCGAAGATTGCCATTTTTTTGTCTTTTGTCTGTCCACGGAGTGTGGAAACTCCTCCCATCTCTCTTCTACCATGGATTCTGACCAATCACGTGCGGTTTTAACCGAAGGGGAGAAAGACCGGCTCCTAAAGCGGCTCCAGTCGTTCATTTCAAGCCGGATCGTTTGAGAACTACACGTCTGTATTCTGTTCTCCACAAAAAAAAAACGAAATTTCTTAATGTAAGTAAACGGCCATGATGTGTATTTTTGGGGTAAAAGCGGGAGGCTTGCTCAGGCTGTCTTGCAACGGCTATTCACAGGCGCGATCTGGCTACTGAGCGGTACGGGGGCTTTGACCTGATCCCTTTCCGAACTAAGCCGGTGGACCCGTCTTCAGATAGCGACATCATGTGGTACACTGTGCATGTTTGAGATTTGAGACCCATCATATTCTCTTGATATGACCTGCCCCCGTCGAAAAACAATGATGTATTTAAGGTTTAAATAAATCTTAAATTTTAAGGGCTCTATGGAAAATGTTGAGTGAGGAAATAAAAAAAACAGTGGAAAAGAAATGGTGGCAGTGGGAATTTGTTCATCCGTGGGAATCTGAAAAGTGTGTACTGTACGTGCTTTCTTCTTCATGAGTCTGTTGTCAATATTTACTTCCTAAACAGGTTTCCACAACCACTGCACACAAAAACCGGCATGTTCTCAGTGTTGTGCTTCTGTTCCTCATTCTGGTCGTTTTGTCTATTAGCCTGTACCGACTCCAGTGCCTTCTCTTTATTTTGTCCATTGTCTCTTGCTGTTTTGTTTAATGAATTGCTACTGCTCCAACGTCCCATGCCTGCTGTTCCGTCAGAGGAACACGACGAGTGCAAAATAAAGTTGTATGAAGGTTTGTCCTCATCCTCGCTGTCTGAAATGAGCTCCTCTTCAAAGCCTTCAATCGGGCATACCAGCATCTGGTCAAAAGCGTTGTCCACACTGAAAAAGAGCAGCCAGTTATTAATGCAACTTGCACACAAACAACATAGTATTTCAATGATGAAACATTAACAATGACCATTTGAGGCAGAGAGGTCACAACAGGTAATTGCGTATTTTGTTGCCTCTGTCATTCAACATGATTGATTTTCCATATTTGTTCTTCGAGGTTGCTCTTTGTTCATATGTACTCTGGTTGAATATTTTGTATGGGAAATAATACTACTAATAATAAAAATAAATAAATACACAATAAAAAGTTTATTAAAGTATTGATTCAAAACAAGGGAGTGTGGTGAGTTAACTCAAATTGCGAAAGCTTTTAAAGGACAACCGACATCTCCGGACAAGTTGTGTCCATAATTTGTGGCATTTGACGTCACTTTTTTGTTTCTTAACTGACATCAGAAAAACGTTTTATAGCATCTAAAATACCCAAAATACGCAGTATGATATTTTTAGTCAAATGCAAAACACCAATAAAAATGACTTAAAGTGTCCAAAATCTGCAAAAAATTGAGCTGTGAATTGGGCATTTTCAGAAAGTCCCGCCCCAGTTCTTGACGTCAATCAAAACAATAGCTTCAGATTCGGAGAATATGCTTTCTTGTTACACATCCAGTTATGAATATGATTCAAATAGTTCTGAAGAGGAAAGCATACAAGTTTGCAATCGATAAATGAAATTTTTCGGTGTTATTTTGAGGCAAACGGGCAGGGGGGAATGTCGCAACCAAAAATGGCGACCAGCTCCCGTGAGGAATGAATCAGCCCGTTTCCACAGGCTGATAAATTCCTTCCATGGAGCTTGGATGCCCTCTTCTGGCGGCTTTTGGGTGCAACATCAAGGTTTTCAGACAAACAGTACAGCAAAATACATTGACGTGATGAAGGACTGCTACAATGTCTTTTTGTCGGTCCTTTCATGACGTCACGTATGGACTCGTCACCAACTCAAAAACAAGACTTCCGGAATATTCAGCGCGAGTCTTAAAATGTAAAATATAGCTATATGCGGTGGAGTCTTTGTAAAATATGCTCAGTAGAAGTCATTTGAAGCCATTTTACATATTATGGACACAACTTGTCCCGAGACCTCGGTTGTCCTTTAAAATGCAGTAGAACAGGAATACATTTCCATTGCACTAGTCTTGATTTTCAAACCAAGAGAAACATGAAGTGTAAGAAAAAAAATATAGCACAAGTTTTTTTTTTTTTTTTAATGAAAGCTTCATTTAACCACCACTACCTTAAAGTACAGAGACCTCCTTGTCATGTTGAAGTAATATAGTCTTGTAGGACAGGGTGGATGAGAACAATGATTAATTGTCACAACGATAAAAAGATTCGCATACACAGAGTTAGGTGAAAGCGAATAAAGTCCACACCAAGAGCAGCCATGATAACAGTATTTGGCCTTACAAGGTTCACCTCATGAAATACGATAAATTGACTTACTACGAGCTGGTGTGACTCTCATGAACCAGATGAGCCATAGAGACATAGCGATGTTTGAGCGCCTCCGCCGGAGCAATTCTTCTCTCAGCTTGAATGTTTAGAAGGCTTTTTAGGAAGCTAACAAATTCATTATGATCTTCAAATTCGCTGAGCACCTCTTTTGCATCCCCTTGGCTCTGCTGAGTGTCAAACAAAGATGGCTGATCCAGTTATGGACTACAGTATGAAGAGCTCTTTTCTAAAACGAGAACAGCTTATTGATAAAAATGGACCCGGTTGTGTCTTTCTAATGTGTGAGGATACTGGTATGTTTTATCGAACATTTTCAAACAGAGGCAATTAATTCTTTGAATAGACTAAAATTACAGCTTCGTATTTGTTAAATATGGTGGTCAATTTTCTTATCATGAGTAAGAATCATCAATATGGATTCATTCAGCATTTTGGAAAAGAGTTCTTGAAATTCAAGTAGTTATAGATTTTTCTTCTCAAAAGTGGACCACTTACAGTTCTTAAGGCATCTAGAGACTTTAGTCGTATCTTCCATGTTTTTGTCTCTTCTCCGTTTGTCAGCTTATATTCATTTGGAGTCTAGGACAAAAAAAACGTTTTTTAAACTGATGTTTAAAATTCAAGACGGTTTTGAATTACTACCTTTAGCTTCCACTGTTCAAAGTTTAAGTGGGTGAAGTACTTCTGGCTGTATTTGCCTGCTATGAGGAGCGAGTCGGCTGGCTGTCCTCGTATTTGTATGATGGTTTTCATCTTGACGGACAAAACATGTTCAATGTCATCTGGCATTCTCTTATTTCATAGCTTTACAGGATGTCAGTTATAACAGGTGACATATTCTGTGTTTTTTTACCATCTGATACTCGCAATTGGTTGCAAAAAGATGATGGCCAATGTGCAAGAATGTGAGAGCACAGCCAAGACCCCACATGTCCACTTGCTCAGAGATTGGGAGGCCGAGGGTGACCTCGGGTGCTCTGTTTGCAGGACCAACAGAAACACGTACATTTGAATCTCATTTTTAACCATTTGTTTACAGGCACATCCATTGGAACCTCAAAAGTTAGATGCACACCAAGTCAATGCGACACTGTAAATAATGATTCAGTGTCAAACGAAATGCATCAATACAAATCATTACATCGTGGTGGGCTAGCTTCTTGCCTAAAATCACCTGGGAAACTCTCCTACTCAATTGTAACGCTAATCATTAGTCTCATGGGAACTCGCGGAATTAATTTGGTTGACCCTGGAATGGAATACAGTGATACCTTGGCTTATGAACTTAATTGGTTCCCAGACAGTGTGTAAGGTGAAAAGTGTGTATCCCAAAAATTAATTTCCCATAGGAAACCATTAAAATCAGAATAATCCGTTCCCAGGTCCCCATAAAACATGATTTTCTACTAAATAAGCCGTAAAGCTACCCAAAATATACCTTATTTTACGTATAATAAATGTGCTATTGTATTGTAATGAAAACAATACACTTTACTGTATAATAAAAATGCTAGGCCTTCAGTAGTGCTACCTCTGAATCAATCCAGACTGAAAAAAGTGTGTGATTTACTACAAGTCCACTGGAGGGTGCCATTAGCCAGGAAATAACTGTCCAAAATAACTGTCCGGCCTTTCTTAAAGATGTCCATTTTTTTCTTTAAAAGTCTGTCTTGAAAATGGCTTTAACAGTAAATCTCCAACCAAATCCATTCCTTCTCCTTCAGCCTTTGTGGGTTGACAAAACTGCTATTAAATCAACAAAATATATTTGCTTATGCAGCTAGCTACCGATACAGTGTGCTAGCTCTGGCCAGTATGTTCTTGTCACTAGCGGCTTGTGATCAGAGCAGTTTTCACAAAATATGATTTGGCTAGTGAGTAGCCAATCATAGTGTGCGAAAACTGACGTTGACCAGCGCCTGTAAAACGGCGTTGGTGCCCCTTTTGGATTGTCAACACGAAATCTGATTCGTTAGAGCAAAAGTTTGATGGACACATTTGGGCCCGCAGAATTGATTGTGAAGGCGTCCAGGTAGATTTCTGACCCTGGTAACAACTGATGGCTGAAAATGTGATTGGTTAAATGCTTAAATACGAAAACACACATCTGGAAGCAGCGCAGCAGGAGAAAAGTAATGAAAGGAAGCTGAAAGACAAGTTGGAATTTTTTAATAAGAATTCATGGACAAAATATAATTAACATCAGTCCGCGATTCTGATATTTTTAGGCTAGCAGGGAAGGATTTGCAGGATTTGACAGTCCACCACAGGCCAAATCAACCATGAACGCAGTCAACCTTTGAGGTTAAATGGAAACAAACTGAGAGTAATGAAACCTACCGATATCCCATAGGCTGTATGGTCATTCCAATGGTCACCGCAGAGCTCTGGAGGGAGCAGCCAAAATCTATTAATTTAACCCTGAAGGGTTCACATGAATGGTTCACCAGCATGATGTTATCAGGCTTCAGGTCTGCGTGAATGATTCGGATACCTTTCAGGGCCTCAAAGGCTGTGAGCAACTTCACGGTAAGAGGAGGAAATAAACACAGATGCAATCCTTGGACACATCACAATTTCAAAGGGACATTTTTAAATTGTCCAAATTGAAAAAAAACAATTAAGAAACGCAATATTTAGTATATCATTGATATGATTAAATGATCACTTTACCTGATGCGCAATCGGCCGTATCTCACTGACAGACAATGGCTTCTTCCGTTTCTTGACAACAAAATCGAAAAGGCTCATGTCTAGCATTTCAAAAGCCAAACAAGTATACCCTTCATGCTCAAAGTTTTCAATGAACTTCACAATGCTCTTTTTTACGGGGTCCAGGACACTGACAATCTCGAGCATTTTGATCTGCGGAGAAAATAAAACAATTGTGAGACCTCGCAACACTGAATTAGATAATCACTATTTGCGAATGTCGGGTATTATACCTCCATTTTGGATATCAGATTTGACTTGGTTTTAAGGACTTTGAGAGCTACGCTCTGCGATGTGTCCAAGTTTACACAATGGGCAACTTTACCAAAGCTTCCTTCCCCAATTAAGTCCTTAACCAGGTAGGTACTTGTTTTACTACTCAGGATGTCGGACTGTAGCTTTTCAAATGATTTTGATTTTTTCTTCTGATCTGCAAATGGCAATAGACACATCTATTACAGTGTCAGTTACAGAATGTCAGTAAAAAAGATGTTGACAATGGATGAGACAAGCACAATCACTTACCAGCTTCAGTTGATGAGTTTGAGTTGACACCCATTGCCATTTTTTTTATTATATCAAAAATATCTAAATAAAAAAATAAAATACTAAATAAAAAAACCCCATTTAGTACTGTTTCCTTATGTCAAGAAGATCACATCCAGCACCATAACCACTCTATGATGTCATGCCATGTGATCATGAACGTGACGTCATAATCCATGATGACGCTTACAAGTGAGAGGTGTGTGTGTGTGTGCGTTGTCATTTTTAACAATCTAGGAATGATTGGATTGGATTAGGATTTATTCGTCTTGCAGTTGAGAAATTTAGATTTCAGTCCAGCAAAGTGATTGAGGAAAGGAAAGGAAGAAGTAGAAAACATATTAGAGGACCTTCTGTGAAGGGAGCCACTCTCGCGTCGCCATCTTGAAGTCAAAACAACAACAAAACTAATAACGTGACACCATACAAAAGATACAGGCAGTCACTTTCTGCACCATCTTTGTTGTATGAAGCAGTTCTAGTTAGGATCAAAGCGTCTTTTTCACCAGTGGATCAGGGAGAAATGCGCACAACTGCTACAAGCTAAATGTTGAAAGCAAACACGAAGCTGTAGCATTCATTGACGAAAAGATTGTCTCACATCTCCTGTCCCACGTAAATCCGCTTCAATTCCAAGCCGCGACAGTTCCAAATATGTGATGTTAACTTGATATCCACTCGCTGACCGTATTAGACAAAGACACAGACATTTATCGCAGTAGGTACGCATTTTATTCTCATATTTCACAACAACCTTGACAAAATAAGAAAGCCCACTGTGGATAAAGGCTCGAACCCAGAGAGATTGTCTTTTACTGCCGGCAGGAGACATAGCCATTCATGACAGACGCCTGAATTCTGCAGCCCTCTGCCAGGCTATTTATTGAGAGTATATGCAAATTAAAGTGATACATTAGTAAAACATTGTTTTCTTGATTAGAATACCACACCTCTTGAGTTCTAAGCACAAACAGTTGTAAGCAATAAAACATTGTCTTCTCCAGGAACTGATAAATTCGTAACCTGGCTAATGAGCTCTTCCTGTGAAGTCTAAAATTACTCCGGTGATAAAGGAGTATCCTAAGTCCTAAATTCTGTCCAAGGCCAGATCTCCTAGATGAAGATGAAAGTTTAACAAGATGTGTCTGTCGACCTCAATTGACCCCAGGTTGTCTGTGCTTCAATTGTGTATTCAAGTCATACATGCTCACTAAGCATATAACAGCATGAAACTTTTAAATATGATAACTTCTTATTCTCCATCACATGTTTATGACAGCATTTGTCCCTGATTTAGTCGTGTCAAAACATCTTCCAACTGCAACACGGTAGAAAGCGTATAGTCAGGTGTCACTGAACCAACAGGTAGAGCAACACCTGCACTGTTAATCCAAACAGTCGCACGTACTTTAGCATCAAACCCTCCCTGGATGTCAGTATCCAGTGAGTCTCCCACCATGATGCAATCCTGCGGTTCCACCTGCAGCAAGTCAAAACACAATTTGAAGATGGAGGGGAAGGGTTTCTGCTCGACATGATCCCCCCCGACGACAATCCGATCAAAAAAGCTTTCACAACCGACTGCCTCTACTTTCTCCCTTTGTGTTTGGGTATTGCCGTTGGTCAAGAGCAGGAGCTTGTATTTCCTACGAAGTTGTTTCAGAAGACTTGATATCTCAGGGGACAAACTAAGCAGATCCAATCGACTATTTTTCCACAGATAGTAGCACTGAGCTGCCAGGGTAGGCGACAAAGGGCCCTCCACACTTTCCTTAATGCTGTCTTCCCAGTGACCCACTCGGACCTCATCTATAGATTTGCCATCAGCAGGATCAAACTTCTCACGCATAAGTTTCTGCTTGAACTTATCACAAATATCGGTGATGATGTCATCGTCAATAGCCAAGGAGGTCTTCAAAAGTTCATAGGTCTGTAAAAGTCACACACACCATTTTAATTACAATGTGCTAGTACACCACAAAAAAAGTGTCCAGAAATGTTTGTTTGGGGGACTCAAAGTTAAATTGTGAATATTTTTACCATTTTCCCAGAATACTGTGTAAGTGTGGGCTAGCTATTTTAAAATAAATACAATACAATACATGTTGTTTTACATAGCGCTTTAACAACAGCGGAAGCTGTCAAGTTTTGCTTCACTTTACTTTACTATGTTAAAAATAATACAATAACATACAATTCGACCTCCATACGAGAATCATTATCGGTCCACAGAATCTCGATCACGTGGTGTTGTAATTAACATAAAAAGCACCACCACTTGATAAACTGGGAAACTAAATTATCTATGTAACAATGCACTAGAACCGGTATATTTAAACAAAATAACAGCCAATCTGAATAAGAATGCTAAAGCGCATCTTCATGATTGGGAACAAAATTAAGTAGTACGAATTTAATTATTTAGCAGCCGAGGATACCGCGATGGTTATGTGTTCCCCATTGAATTTGAACGCAACCCATCCGATCCCAAACATGTCAACTTGATCGTCATTTGACAATGAAACAAAAATACACTTTGAGCAAAAGAATACCACCTTTTGTAAAGCGAAATGGCCTGCCCGATTTGTTTCAATGAGCGTGTTGTCCAAGTCAAATAATATAGCTTTTACAGAGTGACCGTCCATTGCGAGGTAAGAAAGAGAGCACGGAAGTATTCCAGAAAGTACGGAAGTACTGTGATAGTATGGACGCTAGTTCACCTGGGAATTGTAGTTTTTTTTAAACTAAATTGCACTTTCATTTTACAACCCCTTGATGGCGATAAGAAGCTTGAATTGCCATTATCCAATTACGTATCTTCTTTCGTGCGCAGGGTCACGGCCGAGCCAGGGAGCTTATCAGACATGTTTGCCACACATGCTGCTTGTGCCGCACACACTGAACGTTATTACTTTTATCTTGGTGGGTGGCAAGATAGTCATGAACCATTTCTCAGGTAGCCATGAATCACCCAAATACGTTGAATTATTAAAGGCGTTGTTCTTTTTTTACTTTAATTACCAATAAACACGTTACAAAGCTGGATTTGTAATGAATTCAAGGACCACTGAACAGAAAACGGCCACAATTATGTTTTGGTTACGAATGAGTGAATATCACTTTTTTTGAGAGCCCATTTGATGTGTTTATTTTGGCTATTCATGACTACGTGCTTCCCAACTTTTACTCTGGCACCCATTTTTCACTTCAGGGCCGATAACATAAAACACATTTGCTTACTACAAAAATATTCAAAGACACCCATAAGTTATTATTTTACTGGCATCGATAGACACGTCAAGATGATATAATATTAACTTGTGATTTTAAGACTACTTAAATGATAGATAGTGGATACATTTTTAGGGCCGCCATCTGTCGTCATCTCTCCGCGGTTGGTAATCACTGGCACATCTCTGTCTTTGGTTTCTATAAATATATTTCAAAGATAAACTTCTTCTGGAATGGAAAGATAATTCATCCGTGACGTCTTTGCTCCCGTCAAGCTATGCCTCTTACGGATACTTATGCACGTACACATGAGCACGTACACACGAGCAGGCATGCCCACACAAACGAAAACAACATGATGTTAGGCAAGATGGTGCCTCTTTTAGTGGTTACAATGCTTTTTCCTCCAATGACATTCTTATGTAAGACTTGTGAAAGCCCCCCCGCCCCTTTCCGATATACCTGAATTCTCCTGACCAGCCAATGAACCAGCACGGGGAATGCGGGGTGAGCTGTCGGACAGTAGTGCATTTGGGATTAGTGAGAGGATCCCTTTTGAAGTTTACATTTAGGAAAAATAGGAAATTATACAATGTTTCAATTAAGTTGTGAGGTGTTTGATGAGCATTCTCAACATTCCCAGTCTTATTTTTCCACCTTTCAGCCTTTTTATTTGGCATGCTTTGCAGCCATAAAATTAAAAGTTGATAATGTGCAAAAAATAAATAATATCCTGTCTTTGTAGATTATATTTTGAAGATAATGGTGCCAAATCATTGTATTCTATTGGTATTTATATATATAAATTATTATGTTTGTGTCTTATTGCCTTATACTGCCGCTCTATTGTCTTTCTCAAGACATCACCTTTTTTGTTGTAAGTCTATAATTAAGCCGAATCTCCAGGAAATTCAGGATTTGTTTCATTTTCATGATAATGTCGTAAAAAGCAACAAATAGGGAAAGCACGGGAGAATGATGACAAAATAATTATTTTTCAAAAGGACAAACATTTCTACCTTTCAATCCCACCAATTTTTCGGAAGACAAGGGCAAGGCAAAATTGTCTTGGACCCTCCACATACTGCTCACCACCTCTTCCAGTTCCTTCCTTCAGATCATCACTTTCAATCGCATAAAAAAATGAAATGAAATATTAATAATAATAATAAAATAAAATATTGTTTTCCTTCTTGTGGTTAACTTTCTAAACAGTTGACTTATAATTCTGATTTCCCAATTTATGCCAAATATCATAGTCATAGAAGTACTTTGTTTTCACTCAGTGTAGACCCAGTTTACCAGACAGTATTTAGCTGACACCACCTTGTGTGACAACTTGCATGAAAGCAATAGCGCAGGAAGAATAGTATCACTTGTTGATGGCATTTAGCAACAAGTAAACAAATGAAAACAATGGTTGGTAACTATGTCCAGAGGAACGGAAAAAAAGGAGGAGGTAAGTACACGTAAAAAAAAAAAAAAAAAAAAATGAAGATGACTACAGTATCTTCAAATTGCTAATTGCTCAACAAATTTTCCATTGGATTGCATCGGATTAGCCTTTATTAGTCTTGCAGTGGAGAAATTTACAATTCACAGCAGCAAAGTGATGAAAGTAAGAGGAAAGGAAAGGAAAAAGTAGAAAAACAAAATACAGGACCTGCTGTAAAGGCAGCCATTTGTACGTAGCTACTTGTTAGTGCTTATTATAAGGTTTAATTTTCATAAATTTGATGTTTGTAACACGAAAAGTTTGTAAGATAAGGTGTTTGTAAGTTGAGGTCTCACTGTATTGCAGTACCTCTGCATACTCTCCACTCCCTTGCATGAGCTTTCGTGACAAGCCACATGCAACATAGTTTGTGCGGAACAGCGTCCGCATGCAACGATTGTGATGTAACAATAGCACGCCGACAGCTCATCTTACCGCTCAACAATCATCCTCCGAATCGACTGAAGTTGAGGTGGAGTCATGCTATTTAGAACACATGAAAACAGGTTAGGTATACGTAATTGGAAAAAAAAAAATCCCCGAAAAACGGTGTTTGCCTGCAAAGACTTGGAAAATTACAGGGCATTACGTGCATCTCAGACTAAAACCTCGTCAGTCCAGTTTGGTGTATTTAGCACAATTCATTACTTGCTTACGGGAATGTAAACTTCAAATTTTGTTTGTAGCTTATGTAAAACAGCCATGCAGACTGGGAACATCGAGATCTTTATGAATGGAAATGCTATTCTTCATTCATAAATCCTCCTCAATGTAAATGGAGCACTTGTTTTTTTATTTTATTTTATTTTATTTTTTTCTCCCATTTCTCATGGGATGAACTAAAAAAGTGGCCTGAGCCTGAGTAAGACTTTTTTATAAATGAGAAAGAATTGTCTGTTAGCCTTACTACCCTTCTTGACGTCATTAATCGCAGAATCACAGAGTTTTGGGGACCTTCATGTCATCTCATGACACAATTCTTCCGAGTAAAAAATATCCAAAAAAAAAAAACAATATTGCATCAACTCTATTTGAGATTGGCTGCTGTTGTGTTAGCAATGTCTATATAATTTTTTTAAGCATTTCATGTTGTTTTTTTTTTTTATTGAGACTGAAAGTCTTCTTTGTACTGTACTCGATGAAAAAAAAACTATTAACTCATTCACTGCCAGACAATGTGCAAAAATGTGTCCACTCCAGTACCAGGGTTTTTGTCATTGTCACTTTGTCAGAGATGTTCGATCGGACACTGTGGACAAAGACTCGAACCCAGAAAGATTGTCTTTACTGCCGGCGGGAGACGTAGCAATTCATGACAGACGCCTGAATTCTGCAGCCCTCTGCCAAGCTATTTATTGAGAGTATATGCAAATTTATGTGATACATTAGTAAAACATTGTTATCTTAATTAGAATACCACGCCCCTGGGGGTTCTAAGCGTGAACAACTGTAAGCAATAAAACATTGTTTCTTCCATGAACTGTTAAATTTGTAACCTGGCTAATGAGCTCTTCATGTGAAGGAGTTTCAAGTCGGAAATTGCTTCGGTGATAAAGGAGTTTCCCAAGTCCTAAATTCTGTCCAAGGCCAGATCTCCTAGATGAAGATGACAGTTTAACTTGCCATGTCTGTTGACCTCAGATTGACCCCAGGTTGTCTGTGCTTCAATTGTGTATTCGAGTCACACACGTTGACTAAGCATATAACAGCATGAAACTTTTAAATATGATAACTTCTTATTCTGTCTAATCTCTATCACACTCGAATTGCAGGACCCATAGAATATTGAGTTTTAGGACTATGTAACCATTCAATGTGGCATAAAAACATTCTTTCATCATAAAAAAAAGAGTTAATTCCTAAATTATATGGGTCTGGAGTTAGATCTTGAAATGAGGGCGGCTGTAGAAAATACAATGCAATACATACATATTGGTTTATATAGCGCTTTAACAACAGCTAAATCTGAAACAAAGCGCTAACATGTAAAAAAGGGAAATGCTGCCCCCTCGTGGAAGGGAAAAAACATTGCTGGAGGTCTTATCAGCGCTTTATCGACACCCCCGCAAGAAAAAGAAAACCAGAATAAATTTGGAAATGGCGCTCCACGTCATATTTTCAATTCCCGAATAAATTTGGGGATGGCAGTAAATGAGTTAAGAGTCCCTTTGCATTGTGGGTAAGCAAAAAAAATATTATTTGATTTCAGACCATGATAAGTGGGAAAAAAAATGCTGGTTACATTCTATACATTGTACATCTGTCCGACAATAACACTGATGTCCCCACACAAAGAATGCAAAATATGAAACCAAGCTGCAGATTGAAACAAACAACACACACGTGCATTCACCCTTAACATTTAGCCTCAAACTAAAACACAGGTGTCGAAGTCAAGGCCCGCGGGCCAAATCCGGCCCGCCACATCATTTTTTTCGGCCCGCGAAAGCAAATCAAACTTGTTAAATTCCATGATGATTGCTAAAATATGAGCCAAAATTTCATATTTTTGGATGTCAACCACAATAAAAGTCATTATTCTTGACTTCAGATTTGAAAACGAGTTATTCATTAATTTGCCGTGTGCTCTATATGTAATCTTTGAAGGGATTTAAACATTCTAATGGGTTCCCCAAATTCATAACGGCCCTCGAGAGGAAACCATAACTACAATGTGGCCCGCTGCAAAAAAATGACTTTGACACCCCTGAACTAAAAGCTTAGCATATCCCCCTCAGCAACTGATGCCAAAAGTAAAAAAAAAAGTACATTTGCAATTGTTTCCATCCCTTTGCCCCAAACGCACACCAAAGACAGAAAAACGAAAAGTACTGCCCGGTATTTTTCCACCAGTTTGTAAAAGCTATATGGGACTGTCAGCATTTATCAAAGCCTTGCTGAGATATAAGTAATCCTGAGTGACGGGGTCAGCTCTCACCTCTCAAATGGCCATGACAACTCCGCTTTTTTTTTTCTTCCTGTCTGAAACTTCAATCATTGACACAAAACAATCCTATAGCACAATGCCGAGCGCAGCGCGCACAAAGACATCAAACGGACAATGTCGGAGAGTTTTTGGTGCATGCAACATATTACACCATCGGGCGAGTCTAACAGGCTCTCATTGTCAGACGAGCCAGCAGTTTGAGGTCACGCTGTCAATCCTGGGCTGAGCGAGGGACACTAGGATGTAATTAGAATTCTCTCAGGGTTATTAGAGCATGTCTGCCTTTGTGCCTTTAAGTGTACACAAACACAGTCCAAGAATGGGAACTTTCATGCATTTTTACTCTCATTTAGAGCTGTCAACACTGCTACTGAATTCAACGTGAGTCAGTCGGCGACACATCCGACAGGAATACTTCAATTTGGTCAACAACGCATATGGAGGCGCACACAGGTGTGATGTTGATATGTTTTTGTGCAATTGGAGAACTTCAAGGCCTCGTATTGGCGTATCAAACTGTTCCATGAACAACACCAAAAGCCAAATTTAAAGAAAAGTAGATTCACATTATTCATATTGGTTCTCACAGAACAAATCTAACATATTTCATCTTCCGGGACCTTCTGCACCTTTTCGCACATTTCATTTTTTTTTTAAGTTGTAGAACAAACCACAGAGGAAGACTTGCGAGGGGAAAAACACAACACATCACAACACCAAGTTCCTGAAATACTTCCTTGAAACCTTGTATGTGAGGAATTATTCTCTGAAACGAATGAAAAAACAAGCAAACAAATCAACACAGCCAATTAAAAAAAAAATGCACAAAAAAAGATGGTCAAAATGAGAAAATACAGTGCAAATATGTATCTCTGTAACATTCAGCCAAACTTCACCGTGATGATGTCATTGAGACTTCTGAAATGCAGAAATTCGTATTCCTCAGGCGGGCGACGTCAATAAGGAGGAAAATAAAACAATGACGCTTAAAAATAACTGTAATATGACATCAATTTCCAGAAAGTGGGAATACATGGAGACATATTATCAGACTGTGCTCTCCTCCTGTAACATTCAATTCCTTGTGCCTCCAAATCAGATCATCCCACTGTTGTGGCTGAGCATTTTATACACCCTTTGTTTTCACTTGACTGGCAAAATAAGTCACAGTTCAGAGGATAAACACTGCATTTGTTTGGGTTTCTCCATCCATGAATACACAATCTGGACCAAAGATGGTGAAATGATACTGATGGCTGAGATCGTTTGAGCTATTGAGCTGCAAATGAACTTTGGGGTGATGACATAAACCATGGGAAGTCATAAAAAAACTGCAGGACCTTAATGAAGGTCGGGGGTGAAGACAAACAGCACAAACCTCCTCTTATATCAGAATCAGAAGGCCTTTAATAGTCCCACAATCGGGAAATTTGTAATATCCTTGCCAAATGATATTGTTTAGCTTAATGATCTGATTGTTTGGAGTATATACAGTGAGACCTCAACTTACAAACACCTTAATTTACAAACTTTTCGTCTTACAAACATCAAATTTATGAAAATTAAACCTTATAATAAGCACTATTTTCACAATACACACCCACCACGGCTGGCGGAATGATCTTCGGCGGAAGCACACGACCGAACAGCACCAGAGGTTAAGTTACCAACAGTCCTTATGGAAGGTGACTCTCCTCTACTCTATTTTATGGAAACCCGGGAACAGATTATTCCCATTTTAATGGTTTCCTATGGGAATTTTTTTTTTTGAGATACACACTTTTCGCCTTGCACACTCTGTCTGGGAACCAATTAAGTTCGTAAGTTGAGGTCTCACTATATATATATATATATATATATATATATATATATATATATATATATATATATATATATATATATATATATATATATGTGTGTGTGTGTGTGTGTGTGTGTGATATGTCCATGAAGCCACTTCAATTATGTTATAGAATAAGAATAAGAATAAGAATACATTTTATTTATAAGCGCCTTTCAAAATGCTACGGTCACAGGATGAAGTTTTTCTGTGGGTGAGCAGCGGCAGCCACACGCGCCAGTGTTCACTCAACCCGGAAGCCAATAGACAGAAAGCTAGCTAGCCAGCAAGTAGATAGCTAATAGATAGCTAGCAACCCGGAATAACTCAAATTCAGAGAAAATCCATCCAGCTAGCTAATAGCGAGTAAATAGATAGCTAGCTAGATAGAAACCCACCTAGATAGATCTATAGCTAATAGCTAGCTAGCTAGATAACTCGTTGGCTGATACACTGCATGTCACTAATTCAATAAATACACAGAATTGAGTAGCATATTTTCATCTTTACATTTATCTTTATATTTAATTATAACGTTTTGAAGTACTATATAAATACAGTTCAGTTGAGTTGAGAGTGTAGCGCGTCTAGCAATTAGCGACATTAGCACATTATATATATATATATATATATATATATATATATATATATATATATATATATATATATATATATATATATATATATATATATATATATATATATATATATATATCCACTTCAATTAAAACAATGACGCAGATGATAATTGTTGTCAGACAGCAGCAGAGAAGCCTTTATAACTGGCATTGATTCGAAATGCGCAGTCATGCGGTTACACTCTTATTAAGCCCCCCCTATTCTTTGCAAAGAAGTAGCAAGAGTTCAACTGGATTGAAAAGATTTCCCTCCAGTAAAACAAAAAAAAAAGTCTGGCCTGAACGTCCATTTGGAATTCAAGAGAAAAAATACCCTTTCAGTGTGAGAATCGAGGGGAGATGCCTTCACGGGCTGCTGGTTACGCTTTGGCAAGGGCCTCAGTCGCACTTGGTCCAGACAAAAACAAAACAAAACGAAACGAAAAAAAAGTCCAAAGAGGTTCCTCAATGAATGCTCAGTTCATCTACAAGGTCATCGAGATTCTCATTAGCACCCATCGATAGAACTTGGAGAGGCAGCAGTTCTTTCAGTAAAGAACAAAATAATGCAGTGGTGTGAGAGGGAGTGCAAGTCGTTGGACCATCACTGAGGCGTAATGAGGTGGCCGAAGTCGGAGCAAAGTACTTTACCCGTAAACATAACCTATGGGGAATTCTTTTTCCACACCGCGGTACGTTGATTCCTCTCTTAGAAGAGCAAATGCAAAAGATCGCAGTGCACAAAAAAATAATGTCTTGGAAGACTACATCAGCCATTAAAAATCTTGTTTTGTTTTATATGATGACTTAAAAAAAAAGAAAAAGTATGATGGTTATTCACAAATTAATTTGGGAAAAAAGTAGCGATTATAGTAATAAATAAATACATGCCTACACACACAAATAAATAAATAAAACTAAATAAATACATAAATAAATAAATACAGCAAAATAAATAACAATAAATAAATACAATTCAAAGTGTCATGTGCTGCTTTTTTTTCATGACGAGTGAAAAAAAAATAAAGCATAATAAATAAAAATCAATCAATACATAAATTAAAATGGATGGATAAATAAATAAATAAATAAATAAATAAATAAATAAATAATAAATAAATAAAGGAAGAAAGGAAGAAAGGAAGAAAGGAAGAAAGTAAAATAAATAAGATAAATGTATCAATAAACACACAAATAGATACATGACTAATTAATTTAAAAATACCTAAATAAATAAATAAATAAACTAAAATAAATATCGATAAATGTATCAATAAATAGACGAATAGATACATGACTAATTAAATAAATGAATAAATGAATAAATAAATAAATAAATAAATAAATAAATAAATAAATAAATACAAATATTTATCCTGTGACCAAAAAACTCACTGAAGGTGGAGTGAAAAACGTACCTCATTCTATTGCATAAATGAATAAATAAATGACTAAACAAATCAATCAATCAATCAATTAATAAATAAATAAATAAATAAATAAATAAATAAATAAATAAATAAATAAATACATACATACATACATAAAGCATAATAAATAAAAATAAATAAATAAAAATGGATAGATAAAAGAATGAATAAATAAATGAAGAAATAAATGAAGAAATAAATTAATACAAACAATAAATAAATAAATAAATACATAAATATGAGTAGATAAATGAATAAATAAATAGATGAATAGATACATGACTAACTAACTGAATAAATACATGAATAAATACATAGATAAATATATACATGCATAAATTAATAAATAGATAGATAATCAGATAAATAGATAAGTAGATAAATACATAAATAAATAAGTACAAATATTTATCCTGTGATCAAAAAACTCACTGAAGGTGGAATGAAAAACGTACCTCATTCTATTTCAAATTTTTAAAACGTAGAGTATATTGTATAAATATGGCTTCATTTGTCAAAAGTGAAGCTATGTCATCACAACCTTTTTGTGTGCTCTCCCCAGAGGCGTATAGCCGTGTTCAGTGAAGTTGTCAGTGCTGACAAATGGATGATGAAGCACATATGCGTGACTACATTACATGTTTCAAATAGGAGGCTCCGGTAGTATTTCACAAGTTCGCGGCGAGATAAGCTGAGAAAGTAATTAGAGGTCATGTATGCTTCCGCTAAAGGCCTGACAGAAATCAAAGAAAGAGATGGCTCTATTCACTATAACAGGGGTAGGGAACTCGGGTTCCTCGAAAGCCTGTTTTCGATCCCACACTACTCCAACATACCTGATTCAAGTGATAATGATCATTTCAGACCTCTGCAAATAACCCAAAAAAAGGAGAAAAAAAAGGGGGGGAAAAGGGGAAAAAAAGCCCAATAGGGTCAGAAAAACGTTACAGTGTAACTTTACCTTTGGTGAGAGTGTAAATCATCACCTGTACACACCTACCTGCCAACTCCTTCCCGACCTTCATTCTCGCTCACACGCGATGAGCAATTGAACTGTCAGTCACGCAGAAAAAGGAACCGATGTGAAGACTGAGCTTTATTTGCACGTAGGCGCTTTCTTTGGTAGCTACTGACAGAGACTACTGTCTCTGCTATTCCAGCAGTCACCTCACAGCATCTACATGTGGAATTCAAAAAACATGAAATGTAAGGTTTAAGGCAGGGGTGTCAAAGTCATTTTTTGCCGCGGGCCACATTGTAGTTATGGTTTCCTCTCGAGGGCCGTTATGAATTTGGGGAACCCATTAGAATGTTTAAATCCCTTCAAATATTACATATAGAGCACACAGCAAATTAATGAATAACTCGTTTTCAAATCTGAAGTCAAGAATAATGGCTTTTATTGTGGTTGACATCCAAAAATATGAAATTTTGGCTCAGATTTTAGCAATCATCATGGAATTTCACAAGTTTGATTTGCTTTCGCGGGCCGAAAAAAATGATGTGGCGGGCCGGATTTGGCCCGCGGGCCTTGACTTTGACACCTGTGGTTTAAGGGCTCATGGAAACATATGTGCAAATTAAAAAAAAGAACAAAGGAATGTCCAATGTTCTATTTTTCACACTGTCGTTTTTATATAATAATAATAATAATAATAATAATAATAATAATAATAATAGAAGTTGTATTGTATTTATATATATTATATATATTTTAAAAATAGCAGCACGGCTAACACACTTTAAGTGTGACAACAAACAAAAAAATAATTCGTGTCATTATTACCATGTTTAAATGTTTAATGTTATACGTTATTACGTTATTAAATCTTTTGTCAGATTAGTTAAAAAGAAATACATGTTGCAAACAGAATGACTGGATTCATTGAAACTCATTCTTGTGGATCAATATATTTTGTGTCAATGGTAAAAAGAAAACATTTAATGTCATCATGTCAGCAGGAACGTTTTACTACAAAGGCTAATACTACCGTATTTTCTGGTGTATAAGGCGTACCCAAAAGCCTTTATTTTCTTCAAAAGATGACTCTGTGCCTTATACGCAGGTATGCCATATATATAAAGTAATATTGAGCCAAAACAGGTCTCGCTACTACTTTTAGCAGGCACCGACTCCATTTCCCCCCTGAAGAAGAAGTAGCGCCTTGTAATATGGTGTGCCTTATATTTGGAAATTAAAAAAAAATACAATTAAAAAAAAAATTAAAAAATGTCTTTTACTGCCGGCAGGAGACGTAGCCATTCATGACAGACGCCTGAATTTTGCAGCCTTCTGCCAAGCTATTTATTGAGAGTATATATGCAAAGTAAAGTGATACATTCGTAAAACATAGTTTTCTTGATTATAATACCACACCACTGCATGTTATAAGCACCAGCAGCTATAAGCAATAAAACATAGGTATTTTAATTGGTTGGCTATTCCATGAACTGATACATTTGTAACCTGGGTAATGAGCTCTTCCTGTGAGGGAATTTCAAGTCCTCCTGTGACGAAGTAGATTCCCAAGTCCTAAATTCTGTCCAAGGCCAGATCTCCTAGACGAAGATGGCAGTTTAACTGGATTGTGTCTGTTTCACTCAGATTCACTGTGGCCATCTGCGCCTTAACTGTGGGCCTATTGTTTGGTTGGCCAGCTAAGCATGAAACTTTTAAATATAACTTCTAATTCTGTCTAATCTCTATCAATATATTATATATATTATATTTGGAAATCTTTTTTCATTCATAATGCAGTGTGCATTATATATGGAAAAAGTTAAAAAAAATGCATAATTCCTTGCACCTTATACTCCAGTGCACCGTATACAGTACACTGGAAAATACGGTGCTCTACTGCTAACAGTAATATGAATGGTGTCCATTCAATGGATTACAGTTAGAATATCCACCACATAGTTCTGAGCTTCCAGTTTGAATTTTGACTCAATTCTTCCTTTGTGGAGTTTGCATGTATTCCCTAAGTATGCATCTGTTTTATCAGGAGTGCTTGAGTCAAAAACGTACACATACCTTATCGACTAACTGTCTCGATTGTAAATCATATACATTAAGTGGCAACCAATTTAGAGTGTACTTAACTCGACTAGTCTTCAGTTGACCCTTGACCTCTGTGAGCACAAGCGTTACACAAAATGGATAGATGATGAACTTCACTGGCGATCATCAGTGTGAAAAAAAAAAGCTGCTGTCCACGGTGCTGAAACAAATTACTAAACCCCCTTCGGTCAACAGCCATGACCAAGAAGCCCGAGTATTGCAACCGCATCGACACAGTCTGCCAAACATCCACATCCAAAAATCGACTCCATTGAATCACATGACAAAGCGGTGTCGCAGGACGTGGCAATTCTCAGAGATTAACAGAAAGGACAGAGATCAGAATGAGGCAACTATGGCCACATGGCCTACTAGTGTATTGGGTAGTTGTTAATTAACTACTTGTGCACAACATTGTGGGATCCACTTCCATCTGGTGGTTTGATTGGAAAGTACAGATGAAAATTCCCTATCAATAACCCTTTCTTACATATTTTACTGCTTCTTCATGCATCATGTTGCATGAAAAAATATGAGCATCATTATAAAAAGGATGATTGAAATGTATAAAATAATTGAATATTTTTCCATGCCCGACATGCTATTAAAAGGATAGCAACGTGCACTAATACACGTACAGAAAAAAAACATCCTAGCATTTTTTTTCATTATTTATTTTGATTATTTGTTTTTATTATTGGAATTATTATACGTAAGAGTGTACAGAAAAAATAATCATCGCATTTTTTTTCATTATTTATTTTGATTATTGGTTTTTATTATTGGAATTATTATGCTGTGAAATGTAAATTTCTCCACTGCGACACTAATAAAGGCAAATCCAATCCAAATTCAATTATGAGTAGGAGTGTACAGAAAAAAATAAGCTCATTGTTTTCATTTTCTATTTTCATTTTTATTTTAATTATGGGAATTAATAGGGGTAGTAGTGTACAAAAAAAATCTATATTATTGTTTTCATTTTTTTTGCCTTAATCGTAATAACAAAAACAATAACAATTGGGATTATTGTGAGTAGTAGTGTAAAAAAAAAAACAATAATTGTGAAAGTAGTCTAACCATTTTACAACAAAAAGACATCTGGCACCTTTTGAGTTGTGTTTGAATTCATCACCATTCAAGGACAACCGACGTCTCTGGACAAGTTGTGTCCATAATTTGTAAAATGGCTTCAAATGACTTCTACTCAGCGTATTTAACAAAGATTCCACCGCGTATAGCTATATTTTACCTTTTAAGACTCGCACTGAATATTCCGGAAGTCTTGTTTTTGAGTTGGTGACAAGTCCGTACGTGACGTCACTGAAGGAACGCCCCTGACTGAAAAAAGGACACATTGTAGCAGTCCTTCCATCACGATAATGCTTGTTTGGTCTGAAAACCTCGTGTTGCACCAAAAAGAGCCAGAAGAGGTCGACCAAGCTCCATGTAAGGAATTTATTAGCCTGTGGAAACGGGCTGATTAATTCCTCACAGGAGCTTGGTCGCCATTTTCTGCCTCTTTTATGGTGATACATTTCCCCCCAATGTTGCCTCAAAATGGCACTGAATGAATGCTTTAATCGATTGCAAACATGTATGCTTTCCTCTTCAGAACTATTTGAATCATATTCATAACTGGATGTGTAACAAGAAAGCATATTCTCCGAATCTGAAGCCATTGTTTTGATTCTCCAGCAATGCAAGACGTCTTTGGCGTGCCGTAACGAATTGGGGGCGGGACTTTCTGAAAATGCCCAATTCGCAGCTCAATTCTTTTGCAGATTTTGGACACTTTAAGTCATTTTTATTGGTGTTTTGCATTTGAATAAAAAATATCATACTGCATGTTTTGGGTATTTTAGATATTATAAAACTTTCTGATGTCAGTTAGGAAACGAAAAAAGTGACGTCGGTTGTCCTTTAACAGCAAATGTCTTGCAAAAAGAAAATAGGGACTCTGTTACCTTGCCTATATAGCAGGTAAATAGGGGGAGGGGGAGGGAGGTTGGTGGGAGTGCTTCTGCTTGGAGGTGGTGATGTTTGCAAGCTGGTGTGACACCCTCTATCATGACATCCCAAAATATAAAAATAAAAGACCTTGACGAGCTCCGTTGAGACCATAGCAGGCATAACAACAGGCTGCACAATTTAACATTTAACCACTGGATGATTTATTGCAAATATATAGTTTTTTTTTTTGGTAACAAAAATAATTACATTTTCGGCGATTTTTTTTTCATAGCGCAGTATATCATACATATGTATATATCGAAACTACTGGATATCGATCCAATATCGATCATCTCAAATCACAACGCGATTTTCAAATTAATGCCGTTCCCCATTACAGGATGGTCAAGATGGCATTGAAGTTGGATGAAAGCGGCGGATTGTTTCTGACCAGCCTTTTAGTGACTTGTGTCACTTTTTTGCTGTCCCTCCAAGTGTGTCGCTGGTTGCAGCAACGCTCGCGTGGACGCCTACCGGGTCCTTTCCCTTGGCCCATCGTCGGTAACGCAGCCCAAATCGGCAAAGCGCCTCACTTGTATTTCACCCGCCTGGTTGAGAAATACGGCGACGTCTACCAGATCAAACTGGGTTCCAGAAACGTCGTGGTGCTCAACGGGGAATCCATCAAACAAGCGTTGATCAAACAAGGCTCCGAATTCGCCGGAAGACCCGATTTCACCTCCTTCCAGTACGTATCCAACGGAGACGGTCTCGCCTTCGCTACCACGTCCGACTGGTGGAAAGTCCACCGTCGGGTGGCTCATTCCACCGTCAGGATGTTCTCCACGGGGAACCAGCAGACCAAGAATACATTTGAGCGACATATTATCTGTGAATTTAAAGAACTTCTGGAGCTGTTCGTGCGTAAAACGGAGCAACGCACGTTCTTCGTGCCTCTGGCGGATCTGGTGGTGTCCACGGCGAACATCATGAGCGCGGTGTGCTTCGGGAAGAGATACTCGTACGACGACGTGGAGTTCCGCGAGGTGGTGGGAAGAAACAGTCAGTTTACCGAGACTGTCGGCGCAGGGAGCATCGTGGATGTGATGCCCTGGTTGCAGTACTTCCCTAACCCCATCAAAACTTTATTTGATAACTTTAAGCGTCTAAATCGGGAGTTTGGGGTCTTCATTCTTGAAAAAGTGACGGCGCACAGGAAATCCATTGAGGCGAGTACCATTCGGGACATGACGGATGCTTTGATTGTGGCTTTGGGGAAAGTCAGTGAGAAAACTGGACGCAAATCGGACAAGGACTACGTGACACCTACTGTTGCAGATATATTTGGAGCGAGTCAAGACACGTTGTCCACAATGCTGCAGTGGATCATTCTCATCCTTGTTAAGTAAGACCATTTCCTCTTTTTATACAATACGATTCGATAAAATACATATTGATTTATATGGTGCTTTAATAACAGCCGAAGCTGTAACAAAGCGATTAAAACGGCTTCGTGTTTGTTTTCAACATTTAGCTTGTAGTAGATTGTTTATTTTTTATTTATCTACCTCTATTTATTTATTTATTTATTTATGTGTTTATATTTTAGTTATCTGCCTCTTTATTTGTATATTTTTTATTTATCTACCTCTGTATTTATGTATTTGTTTTTTTATTTATCTACCTCTATTTATTTATTTATGTGTTTATATTTTAGTTATCTGCCTCTTTATTTGTATATTTTTTATTTATCTACCTCTGTATTTATGTATTTGTTTATTTTTTATTTATCTACCTCTTTATTCATTTATTTACCTCTTTATTCATTTATTTACCTCTTTATTTATTTATTTGTTTATTTTTATTTACGTCTTTATTTATTTACCTCTTTATTTATGTATTTGTTTATTTTCATTGACCTCTTTGTTTATTTTTATTTACCCATTCATTTATTTACCGCTTTATTTACTTATGCATTTGTTTATTTTTATTTACATATTTATTTGTTTATTTTTATTTACCTATTCATTTATGTACCTCATTATTTTTTTTTAATTTGTGTATTTATTTATGTATTTAGTGATGTATTCATTTATGTATTTATTTATATATTTAT
This sequence comes from Hippocampus bargibanti, assembly GCF_051943395.1. NCBI lineage: Eukaryota > Metazoa > Chordata > Actinopteri > Syngnathiformes > Syngnathidae > Hippocampus > Hippocampus bargibanti. The sequence continues at coordinate 18,426,301 of NC_142746.1, forward strand.
GTATTTATTTATTTGTTTATTTATTGCCTTCAGTACACATTATAAAATGGCTACAGCTTCAGCAAGTTCACAAAATGCCTCTCACGCTCATGTTTTTCTACGATTTTAATTCATCAGACGCCATCACTTTCTTCGGGCTTGTGGTTCGAATTTTTTTTGGTTGAAAAATACTTTCACGAAAAATATAAAACCTGAGCAATAAACAACAGACGCACTGCCAGCTAAACACATGAAGAAATAGCGGCCGGGTTGTTGTGAAGTTTGGGTCCACAGAAGCACTTGTAAATCCATTACTGAATGCCGCGACACCCAAATTTGCCCCCCTTGAGAAACACAAAGCAGACTTCATTGAATGAGCCGACGTCGACGCAATCCACTGACATATTTTCATCTTCATATTTGTCCAAGACCTCATTCGTGAGACTCTGTGTGGTGAGTGTCGCCCTAAACAAAAAACAGCTTTAGCAAATTTGCTGTTCTTGATTGACTTGATAAATGGCAAACGATGGCGCCGATATCAACTACATACAAAAAAAAAAAAAAAACAAGTGATGGATAAAATCAGAAATGCAAATGTCTCAATTTAGAAGATCAGATTTTGTTGATTACATATAGAGCACAGCACATCATAGCAGTCTCCAGATAAGACGAAAATATGTGTAAACACCCCCTTACATCACTGATTCAATCTTTTTTGTTGTTGTTGCCTCATTACTCTGTGGTTTGGTAATTGTGGTTTCAACCTATCGTGGGGTTTTCATTTATGAGCAACTAAATCAATTGTGGGTTTACCTCACTAGTTTAGATCTTTCTTTTGGAAGTCGGATTCGTCCAAAAACTGTTTTTTTTTTCTTTAAAGGGGAACTTTGTATTACAAAAATCAAGACCGTGAATATTAAAATCTGTCGATCTCCAAAAAAGATGGCGGCGCGTGAACACGCAGCGGCTCCCCTCTCCCGGCAAATTGGCGTTTTCGTGTTTATTATGTTTGTTAAAGTCCTTATAAGTGCCTTGCATGCTGGGCCCAAGGAGACAGTAATTTCATCTGTACTGTATGTCATCCATATTGCGTATGTGTAAGCTCTCAGTCGTACAGGAACGGTCCATCGATGAAAAAGTTTCTTCAGCCGTCATCTGTACTTCTTTGAAGGTGTCGGACGTTTCGCTTCTTATCCAAGAAGCTTCGTCAGCAAGCAGTTTTGCGAAGCTTCTTGGATAAGTACAGATGACGGCTGAAGAAACCTTTTCATGGAAGTCTCAAAACTACTTATGATGTCAACACGAATTGCTAATCAGTATTGGAATGTGTCTAAAGTTGTCTTATTTCTCTCTGGTGGACTCCTGGTGAATGAAGATACCCGGAGATTCAGCTCCGTCTTCAAACAGAAGTGGACAAGGTGGCGAACCGCGATCGGCTCCCGTCCATCGAGGACCAACAAGCGCTACCTTATGTCATGGCTTTCATCTACGAGGTGATGCGCTTCACCAGCTTCGTGCCGCTCACCATCCCTCACTTCACCACCACCGACACCTCCATCGGTGGTTACGCTGTCCCAAAGGATACGGTGGTTTTTGTAAACCAGTGGTCATCCAATCATAACCCCACTGTCTGGTCCCAACCTGAGAAATTCGATCCCCAGCGTTTCCTGCAACCTACTGGTGATCTGAACAAAGATCTGTGCAACTCTGTCCTCATCTTCTCTCTGGGAAAGCGACGGTGTATTGGAGAGGAACTGTCCAAGCTTCAGATCTTTCTCTTCACGGCTCTTCTGGTTCATCAGTGTCACATTAGTACAGACCCGGTCAAGGTGCCCAACTTCGAATTCAGTTATGGTCTGACTCTCAAACCAAACCCTTTCGTAATTGCAGTGTCACTACGGGATGACATGAAGCTGCTCAATGAGTTGACCAGCCGTGTTTTTGACAAGGAAATCCAGATAAAACCTTCGGAATCTTAAAAAAAACGGAAGAACGTACACAAATGAAATCTGAAGTGAAGATATTTCTGATGAAATGGCAAGTTCACTCACTCAAACATGATGGTCAAGTTGCGTCAGACGTGATCACAAAAAGCAAATCTATCATGAATTTGTTTTGATAGCGTCAGTCAAAGATGGATGACATGAGATGCATGAAAAGTCTCCGTCTACATTCATCTAAACAAAGGCCTACATGCATCATGAAGTCCAACCAGATTTCAGATAGCACCACCTAGAGGCTGGAGTACTGATGTAAAGCCCTATCCCAGGTGACTTTGGGGTAGTTGGCGCGGTACACCCTGAACTGGTTATCAGCCAAGCACCGGGCCTAAGCAGATAAACAACCACTGACAGTCACACCTAGCGACAATTTAAAACGGTCCAACAAAGGACAACTAACACGATTTTTTGTTTCCTAACTGACATCAGAAAAACATTTTGTACCATCTAAAATAGCCACGCAGGCTGATATTTTTAGTCAAATGCAAAACACAGATAAAAATGAGTTAAAGTGCGCTAAAACTACTTCAAAATGACCTCGGACATGGCGAGTTTCAGATGGCCCCGCCCCCTTGTTTGTGACGTCACGCCAGGACGTCTTGCCTTGCTCTACAATCAAAACAATGGCTTCAGATTCGGAGAAGATTCTTTCTTGTTACTCATCCAGTTACGAATATGATTCAAATAGTTCTGAAGAGGAAAGCATACATGTTTGCAATCGATTAAATAATTTATTCCGTGCCATTTTGAGGCAATAGGGGGGGGGGGGGATGTAGCACTAAAAAAGAGGCAGAAAATGGCGACAAAGTTCCGTGTAAGGAATTAATCAGCCAGTTTCCACAGGCTGATTAATTCCTTACACAGAGCTTTGTCGCCCTCTTAAGCCTCTTTTTGGTGCAACACAAAGTTTTCAGACCAAACCTAGACACTGGTTTAGATATGTGGACGATACTTTTGTCATAATTAAGAAACAAGAAATTCAATCCTTCACAGATCATCTCAACTCTGTAGACTTCAACATTAAATTTACTTGTGAGGACATTCAAGAGAACCAACTAGCCTTCTTGGATTGTAAAGTAATTATAAAAGAGGACAGAGCGCTAAAAACAGAAGTCTTTAGGAAGGCTACGCACACTGACCAATACTTACTTTTTGACTCTAACCACCCTTTACAACATAAACTAGGAGTTATCAGAACCCTCCAGCATAGGGCTAAACTAATACCAACTAGCACTGAAGGTAGAGAAAAGGAGTCAAAACATATCAGGAGAGCACTCACTAACTGTGGGTACCCTCAGTGGTCATTCAACAAATGTCAGAAAGAAAGAATAGCGAACGAAACCAATAATTCTCAAGATTCTAAAAGGAGAGGAGTAGCAGTACCGTACATTGCAGGAGTTTCTGAAAAATTACAAAGAGTCCTTTGGCAACATAAAATTCCTACTTATTTCAAACCGATAAACACGTTAAGGCAAAAATTAGTGCATCCAAAAGATAGGCTACCAAATGAAAAACAAAGTAATGTAGTTTATTCCATACATTGTAAGAATGAAAATTGTAAAGAGCAGTACATTGGGGAGACTCAACAAATTCTCAAAAAAAGACTTTATCAACATCGCAGGGATAATACTAGTGGGCCTCAATCGGCAGTACATTTGCACCTAAAAGCTACTAACCACTCATTTGACGACAATGAGGTTAAAATCTTAGCGAAAGAACATAGATGGTTTGAAAGGGGGTAAAAGAGGCGATTCTTATAAAACAACAAAATCCTTCATTAAACCGGTCTGGTGGTGTGAGGTTCAATTTGGATCGTTCATACAATAGCCTGCTCAGGCAAAACAGGTTAGGCAACTTTCGCAATGCTGATGAGGGTCGTTATGCTGATGAGGTGATACCGGGGGGGGTGGGTGTAATAGGCCAATCGTTAGTCAGGAATGTAGGAACAATCAGTGGGGCCACAGGGGGGGGTCCCGCGCCTCCCCCAACCTGAGAGTAGGGACCTATCATAGCTGTGTCCGGCGCCACCAGGTCTGGACATTAGGGATATATAAATGGGGCCGATACGACCAGTCAGACTTTAGTTCGCTGACGAAGCCTCTTGGATAGGAGGCGAAACGTCCGAAACCTTCACTTTTGTACAGATGACGGCTGAAGAAACCTTCTCATCGATGGACCACTCCTGTACGACTGAGAGCTTACACAGACAGACCAAACAAGTACAGCAAAATGCATTGACGTGATGGAAGGACTGCTACAATGTGTCCTTTTTTGGGTCAGGGGCGTTCCTTCAGTGACGTAGGATGAGGACTCGTCACCAACTCAAAAACAAGACTTCCAGAATATTCAGCGCAAGTCTTAAAACGTAAAGTATAGCTATATGCGGTGGAATCTTTGTAAAATACGCTTAGTAGAAGTCATTAGAAGCCATTTTACAAATCATGGACACAACTTGTCCGGAGGCGTCGGTTGTCCTTTAACCTACCGTGCATGTTTTTTGGAATGCGGAAGGCAAACTACCTGAAGAAAACCCACGCAGGAGTGTAAGAACATACATGGAAAGTCCCAAGCTTAGAATGCAAGCCGTAAACTCTGCATTTTGAGGCGGACGTGCTAACTAGTCAATCACAGTACCGCCCCTGATGCAATGCCAAACAATGCAAATAATCGTGAAAGCTAATGTACATGCTAGTTGTATGTAAGGACAACTTAACAGGCCTATGTTAGGTCAAGACCGCACACAGACACACACACACACACACACACACACACACACACACACACACACACACACACACACACACACACACACACACACACACACACACACACACACACACACACACACACACACACACACACACACACACACACACGCACGCACGCACACACACACACACACATACACACACACACACACCTGGGCTTTGAACTTTACTTAAGCTTAATCGGTCGCACTTTAAATGGTGGCTGACTCACATTTAACATGAATTTGAATGTGATTGTTTCATTGCGAACATAATTACATCTTCGGGGTGTGCACAAATATGCAACCGCATTATCTCAGGTGTTTATTTTCACTCCCTGCTAAAAAAACACCCCCCCCCCCCACAATTGAGACAATCAAAGTAATGATGGAAGAGGTTCAGAAATGATATGTCATAGTCTCACTGGTTGAGTGACATGTGGCATTTAAACAGGGGTGTGTCTACTTTTTATATGAATTATTATGACATGAAAAAAAACATCTGGATCTTTCATGATGTTCATGACTCATATGTCTTATTGATTAAACGATTAAAAAAAAACACTTTATTTGAAGTTTTTGTTCTTTGGAACCACTGCTCTAGTGGGCATGTCGTAAATCCCACCACACTCGCAGCTTTGGAGTGATTTAGACGTAGGTAGCACTACTGAAGGCCTAGGAATGACATGCATAAAACAACAAATCACAAACGTTACATGTACCTGTAAACTGGGACAGATGGTTAAGTTATGAATCGCCTCTCGGTCCAGCATCCGAAACTGTATATCGGTGTGGTTCTGCGAAACACAAAAATGTATTTTTTAAAATGTTTGTACATTTTAATTCATAGGATATCTGCAACACATCACCCTATGAACGTTAACAATGAAAATGGACAGGATCCACTGTACGTAAATCTGCTCCTTCTCACCTTTATCGGCGTCACTCCGCCTAGTCAGGTTGGGACAAAACCGAAATGCTTGGAAGGAGGCTTTTTCATTGCAACAGCTGTTATCGCACCGTGCCAGAACATCCTGTACTTGATCAGTTAGGGACCTGCAGAGTGCGTGACAAAGCGTGATAAAAGTACAGTAGGTGATGACTGATAAACATTGTCGACGTGCTTCTTTTACCATTGGCTCGTTCAAGATGAAGATCTCACTGTGGACCATTTGTTACCGAACCATCATGTTAAAAATGTTAATTCTGCAGAATTGCCACCTGTGAAATAACCATTGATATAAAGACTACAAGAAGCTACAAGCTTTCCGCTCCGACTGTATCACCAGAGGCGAAAACATTCTAGATCACTGTTACACAGCACTCAAAGGGTCACACCGATCTGTTGCGCATGCAGCATTGGGTCTTTCTGACCACTATTTAATCCACTTAATTCCCACATACAGACAGAAACTCAGATGTGTAAAACCGGTATTAAGAAATTGACGAATGAAGCAAAGTTAGCTCTACAAGAATGCTTAGACTGCACTGATTGGAGCGTCTTTGAAACTTCAACTGGTACATTGAATGAATACACAGACACTGTAACATCATACATTAGTTTCTGTGAGGACATGTGGGTACCAACAAAGTCCTTCCTCTCATTCAACAACAACAAGCCATGGTTCACTCCCAAACTCAGGCAGCTTAGGAAGGAAGAGTCCGCATTTAGAAGCGGCGATCGAGCAGTTTACAAACTCGCCCGAAACAGAACTAGATAAAATTATCGCAGAGAAAGCACCTCCAATTGATCATTCCTCAAGATGGTGAAAGAAGAAGGCTACGTTCCTCATCAAGTGTTTAATGCTGATGAAAGCGGCAACTCCATTCCATCGAGCCATCAACGACCATCACAAAGGTAAATAAAAGCACTTTATTATACAGTACATGAAGCAAGGTATATTTTGTGTAGTTTTAAGGCTTAGAAAATTAAGTTTTATGGGAACCTGGGAACGGATTATTCTCATTTTAATGCTTTCCTATGGGAAAGTAATTTTTGGGATACACACTTTTCGCCTTACACACTCTGTCTGGGAACCAATTAAGTTCGTAAGCCAAGTTATCACTGTAATTAAAAGAATCAATCACCTCTTCCTTCCTCAGGAATTTCAACTTGAGGAGACAGAACACCGGTTAAAATATGACGTGCTCTTGTGCAATCAAAAAAGCTTCCTGAATGCCTGCATGTACCCAAATCAAGATGAGACGCACACAGACAGATTGTACTCCAAGCTGTCTGAGTACACGTTTCGAAGAATTCTGCAGGCCCTATCCGGTGACGTGCGCAGGAGGAAGAGGAAGACAATATTGACAGTATGTGTAACCTACATCTCATTTAAATTAACCAATAATGCTGAAACATGACTGAACGTGTGGGGCTGTTTTCTTGTATGAGGTATGGGAGAAATGTCAATAGTCTCTTGCCACAAAGCGTACATATCAAGTACATAAAAAAACAGATTTATGATGAAAACAAATCATTACACATTGAAACGAAATCCAATCTATTTATTAGCTGTTAGCTGGCTAGCTAAGCTAGCTAATAAATCCTATCTGTTTGCTATTTATTAGCTGGCTAGCTAGCGAGATGGCTGGCTCACTAGCTATCTGGCTAGCTATCTAGCTAGTGATCTATTAGATCGCTATTAGCTAGCTAGCTAGCTAGCTTTCTATCTATTTGAGTAACTTCCAGGGTGAGTGAGCGCTGGCGTGTGTGGCTGCCGCAGCTCACCTGCAGAAAAACTTCTCCTGTGACTGTAAAGTGACCTTGAGAGTTTTGAAAGGCGCTAAGAAATGAAATTTATTATTATTATTATTATTATTATTATAAAACGAAAAGCATATAAAAGGACTGAAACAGTGCAATTGTTTTGTTTTTATATTTAATCACAGATTCTATGATTGGTTCATCCAGTTCACATAAGTCTTCAATAACCCTACAGGCAATATATCTGTGGCATTATAATATTTTGTTTTTAATTATTATACCAAATATCAGAATTGCTTTGACGCTCAAATCACATGCAACTGTACCTTGCCAGAATCGATGTACAGTGATACCTTGGCTTACGAACTTAATTGGTTCCCAGTGTGTCTAACGCGAAAAGTGTGTATCCCAAAAATTAATTTCCCATAGGAAACCATTAAAATGAGAATAATCCGTTCCCAGGTCCCCCTAAAACATAATTTTTTACTTTCTAATTTTCTAAGCCTTAAAATTACACAAAATATACCTTATTTTATGTATAATAAATGTGCTATGGTATTATAATTTAAAAAATAATAATTTAAAGTCGTTTTATTTACCTTTGCGATGGTCGTTGATGGCTTGATAGAATGGAGTGGCCGGTTTCATCAGCATTAAACGCTTGATGAGGAACGTAGAATTCTTCTTTCACCATCTTAAGGAATGAATCACCCTTGTAAGTGCTTTCGCTGTGATAATTTATCTAGTTCCTCATCAATTGTGTTCTGTTTAGTTGGGTTGATCGGTTTTGCATCAAGTGTACAGATGGCTCGTGTGGGTTGTTTGTGGAGCCTGATTGATGGGATATTTTAACCTTGCAGTCTACAGTCTGCCTTTGAACTATCAAAGTTGAAACTCTCACTGTTTTCTGCCTGTCTCTTTAATGTTTAAACCAACCCCCCTCACTGCTGCGTTCTTCACCAATCACGTGGCTTTAACCGAAGACTTGGGGCGGGGAAGAGGACAAAAAAGTCAGCTGCCATTTTGTTGTTAGAAGAACGGGCTCGTTCGCGAACGACACGTCACTCATTGAGGCAGCTCCGTGTACCAAAAAAATTCATATGCCAAGGTAAAGTTCGTATGCCAAGGTAAAATTTTCATAAATTGAACGTTCGTAAACTGAAAAGTTCGTAAGCCAAAGGGTTCATAAACCGAGGTGTCACTGTACTTGCGACATTTATATTGGTACATATATTTAAAAGCTGATTTTAAATTATTTTAAATACACCAAACAAACATGAATTAAACAAATAAGTCAGGTCTCCATTTAGAGTGCACATGTTAAAACAATTCGGAATGGATAAAACATCTAAAACACTGTATTTTCCAGTGTATAAGGCGTACCCAAAAGCCCTGATTTTCTTCAAAACATGACACTGCGCCTTATACGAAGGTGCGCCTTATAAGCGAAGTCATATTGAGCCACAACAGCATCCACCGACTCCATTTCCCTCCCTGTAGAAGTTGTGCGTAACCCCTGTAGTGGCTTATAATGTGGTGTGCCTTATATATGGAAAACATGTACCTATTTATATATTATATTTGGAAAACTTTTTACATTCATTTAAGGTGCGCCTTATAGTCCGGTGCGCCTTATACATGAAAAAAGTTTGAAAATACACAATTCATTGTGGGTGCGCCTTATACTCCGGTTCACCTTATACACCGGAAAATACAGTACCCAACCTCCAAATGTATTTTTCGCCCCAAATTTACATTCATTAATGTATGTCACACATCCAATATTTCTGCTATCTACTCCTCCATGGCTCTATTTAACTGCTTTGACCTTGTAAATTACCGCTTGTGTCTCAATGAACTCAACATAAAAACAGAATTTAACTAGACACTAATGTACAGTATACATACTGTATATGTACTGTATATGTATGAATGTGTGTGTGTGTTGGGTGTGTGCGTGCGTGCGTTTCTCACTGGTATCAGTTCCGCTTTCTGTTGTTTCGCTCACCTGGTAAAACATGCTTCACGGTACTGACGGATGTGGCATCAATGTGTCACGGATGGATTCCCAGTTTGCTGACGAATAATGAGAAACTTTGACAAACCGGCAGACTAAGCGACGTAAGTCATATGTAACCTTTTAAAATGACTTTTCATGGTTGGTTCTGTGATGTCTTACTCATACTTGAAAAAAAATACAGCAGTTTAATTGAAAATCAGCGGGAACACAAGTCCTCACTAAAGTTCGAAAAAAAAAAATCTGTGTGTCATTTGAACAATGCACATTGCACACACAGTAACCACACAGTTATTTAAAAATTAAACGGTCCATTACTTTTGCACCAAATATATTACATATATTCATTATTTTAAAATTATTCAGACAAAATATATTTTGAAAAAATTTAGAATACTTTTTAGAATACTTTGATACCACAATAATTGTGGTATATATATATATATATATATATATATATATATATATATAATTTAAATATTGATTTATATCTTTTCTGAAGTGTACATTGGATACTCAAGATGTTCTGTCGTCGATTATGTGCTTACATTGGACACACAACACACACACACACACGACACACACACACACACACACACACACACACACACACACACACACACACACACACACACACACACACACACACACACACACACACACACATATATATATATATATATATATATATATATATATATATAGATATAGATATATAGATAAGTCAATAATTTATTATTATTATTATTATTTTGTGCGCCATGAGCGGGGTTTAAATTAAGACAAATTGACACTCACATAAATACAAACAATTAAGTGACTTCACAACTCACCATTAAGGTGTGTGTAGTCTTTTTTCTCTTCCTGTGTTATAAGACAAAAATGTATGTAAGTATTTTTGTACTTCTATTTCACTTGTGCTTTTAGTGTATATGAGGCTGAGGGCTTGAGTATTTTATAAGTGCTTCAAATATAATCTTTGGTAAAACATGACCATATGCCGGACTACAGTTACGACTTGTATTAAGGCAGGTTTTGATGTACTCTGGTTGTAAGTGGTAGAGGGAGAATCAAAATGCCATTACAGGCACAAGAGGTGTGCCTTTGCCATGAGAACCAATGATAAATGTCACCCGCTTTAAATGTGAACATATGCCAGAGTGAATAATGTCAATTAATTGGTTATCATGACTGTTACAAAAACATGCTGGTGATTATTGCAGGATGGTGCTAAAAATATCAGATTGGTTCAACAAGGCGAGTGCAGGAAAATAGAGCCACTAAACAACAAGAACAGGACAAGTGGTCACTGAGCTGCTTTTCTTGTTGATGTTGTTGACAAACAGGACGGAACGCGCGGTCGTAACAAGTCCAACAACAAGGCTTGTTTGCCATTGAAACTTTGTCCTGACACAAAGTCTGAAGGAACAAGTCTCACAGTTATACTGAGGACAAATGAGCAGGACATCAGGGGTCCGTCCAGCCACACCAACCATTCCCAAAAAAAGAGATTTTTTTTCCTGCAGATGTTCATCTTCAAGTCAACATTGACTCGATTAAGCCAAATGGCTGCCAGTGATGATGGAACTCAACTACTTGCCTCTTGTTGAGAGTGTTTCAGTGTACTCACTGCACACGCTACGGGTCCAATTCGTCTTCAAGGTCGATCATTCCAAGTTCCGGGCAGAGAAGGTCAAGCTCTTTCTGGGCGTCTTCATCCTATTAATCGACCCTTTTGATTAGTGCATTGAAATACAACAATTTAATGATTTCAACATCACTTCACAATTCATCTAAATCAACTCGTTCTCCTCACGGTCCTCTCCTGTGTCCTCTGGTGTGCCCCAAGGATCTGTCCTGGGGCCCCTTCTCTTCTTCTTCTGTTTACATTCAAAGCCATCCATAACCTTGCCCCTCCCTATCTGTCTGACCTGCTTCAAATCTCCGTTCCCTCTCGGTCCCTCAGATCCTCATCCTCCCTTCACCTCTATGTGCCCTCTGCCCATCTCACCACGATGGAATGCAGAGCTTTCAGCCGCTCTGCTCCCAAACTCTGGAATTCACTTCCACCCAACATCCGTAATATTGACTCCCTCCCTATTTTCAAGTGTTTTGAAAGGCGTCAAGGAAGCCCTTTTTGTTTTTCATGTGACATTTCTTACCTCTTTTGAAACAGACTGCATGGATGCGGCAGCTTCACACATCTCCCTTGCTTTCTTTCTGTACCCAATGTCTCTGTAGCACTGTCACAAACAAAAATAAAGAGAGACGTTTAAAGGCGGTCCGAAATTCTAAATACAGTGATACTTGGGCTTACGAATGTTTTAGCGAACGACCTTTTCACCTTACGAACATTAAATTTGCGAGTATATAATCTTGGTATACAAACTAGTTTTCGGGAAACACACGGAGCGCCACAATGGCTGGCGAACTAGTTTTCCACTCCCACTTTCTTTGCGTGCACTCAGTGCAGACGTGGTGTGTTATCGAGTGCAGTCTTTTTTGCTTTTTGGGGGCCCCACCAAAGGCTAGTATTAAGCTGAAGAGGACACAAAAGAAAATTACAGTCGAGCAGAAGAAGGAGATCATCGAAAAACACGAACCAAGTGTGCGTTTGTGTCACTTAACGCCCCAGTACCAGTGTGCTAATTTGGTCATTGCTACGTGTGGCTAAGCGTGTTTCTGGGTTGTCAAAGCAACAGTCTCAGGCAATAGAAGAGGTTGAAAAACTTCTATTGCTTTGGATTTACGAAAAGCAGCCAGCGGGGGACAGTGTGTGAGGGTATTATCGCCGAGAAAGCACGGCAACGTCACTCGGATATCATCAAGAGGCAACGACATCGACCATCACAAAGGTAAATAAAACGACTTTATTATACAGTACCGTTTATTTCTTTAGTTACAATAAAATAGCACATTTATTATACATAAAATAAGGTATATTGTGTGTAGTTTTAATGCTTATTTAGTAGAAAATTCTGTTTTATGGGGACTTGGAAACGGATTATTCTCATTTTTAATGGTTTCCGATGGGAAATTAATGTTTGGAAGACACACTTCATCTTAGACACACTTTCTGGGAACCAATTAAGTTTGTAAGCTGAGGTATCACTGTATTCATTTACTGCACACTAATTTCAAGATATAAAGGCAAGAAACTAATTCATGATATGGTATTTGTGATATGCATTCGCTCTGGGAGAATGAAACTAACAAAAAGTAGGCTTGAAATACTTTTTAGAAAGGAACTGATTAGCGAACAAACCTTAGCAAGAAATACATAGTTGAGTTTGGAATATCTCGGTTGGATCTCTTCAACCTACAACAGAGAAAAACATGAAGGTTAGCTTGCAGATAGAAATATGTTCATTTTCTGGTGATGTTTGCAGTCACCGAGTTACTTCCATGTCATGGGCTACAAGTTATAACAGGGAGGAAAGAAAAAAAAGATGGGTAAAAGATACACAAGAAACAAGAAAGAGGCACGCACAGTTATATTAGCCAGAAGCAAAATTCATGTCTCTACTATATAAACAATTTAAATTGTGAGAACACACACCAAGCCTCTTTAAACACCAAAGGGGTTTGGCCTTTGAGAATTTGGGATGGGGAGAGCTTTTGGGAGGAATTTGAAATTGAACGTTTGTCAAAATGGGATACAAGATGGTGTCTTCTTTAACATTTAACAGTGAGTCGGTTTTCCTGTTTTTTTTATGTTTTTTTGGACCATCTAACCCAGGGGTCGGGAACCTATATAGCCATATATGGCTCTTTTGATGAATGCATCTGGCTCGCCGATAAAACTAAATACATATTCTCGCTTTTTCACTGTTCATTTCCTGTTTGGGCTGCAGTTGGTGGAAAGCTCCATTTTGATCGGATGATACTGGCCGTTCATGTTGAAACAGGTACACGCCCCTTTCGAATAAACCCGATGAGTAAAAAAAAAAAAAGATGAGTATCATACACTTCAGGTTGAATGGACCGAAGGATTCGCCTTTGTGGAGAGAAAAGGTTCTGATTCTAATTTGCAATGAAACAATACTATTGATGAAACAGTCGAATATCAGTGGCAATTTGACAAGCCCCATGCTAACGTTAGCATCAATATGCTTTTGCAAGAGACAGCAGAAAGCAAGCGTCAAAGCTAATGAGCCGTGTGCAGGCTAGCTAGCAGTAACTTCATTCATGTTAATGGTGAGTACTATCACAAAGTTGTGTGTGTGTGGCTCTCACTGAAAAACATGTCTAAATACAGTAAAGTCGCGTTATATCGCTATTCTCGGGAGTCGGAAAAAATATCGATATAACCGGACTATCGATATATCCGATCCTGCGCGCATGTAATTTTCTCCTTGCGTTCATAGAAATAGCATCGTAATAAGCGGTACTATCGATATAACCAATATCGATATAACGAGACTTTACTGTATTTTACTTTTAAGGCTCTTAATCAAAAGGTTCCGACACCCCTGATCTAACCCATGCAGCTGTATGACAAAAACAGAACCTTGAGAAAATTCTTCAGTGCGTCTTCAACCGTGGCACTGGGAGGTTCTCCAAATAATGCGGTGGCAACTTTCCTCTCTAGCCAAGACAACTGCGCTACCTGCAAAAAAAAAAATGACAGCAAACGTTAGGAAAATTCATTTTATTTCTGAAAGCAAATACGAAGCTGTAGCATCCATTGACGAAAAGAGACTACCTCACATCTCCCATCCAATGTAAATCTGCTTCAATTCCAAGCCGCGACAATTCCAAGACTGTCCAACAGCACTGACCTTTCCTCTGAACAAATCGGAAGTTTTGAGAGAGTTTTGAAAGGCGCTTAGAAATTAAATGTATTATTATTTTGATTATGATTATTGTGTATGTTACTATGTTATGTTATTACTGTGTATGTACAGTAAGTTGGCTTGGTTTTTGAGCTCATGTCACAGTGTTGAAAAAGTTCCATGCAATAGAGGTATTAGAAGTATTTTGATAGTCCATAATTGATTTATGCACTTCATCCTATTAACCGACCCCTTTGATTAGCGCGTTGAAATACAATATTTTAATGATTTCAACTTCACATCATAAAAATCCAATGTCGCTTTTGCAGAGCTAGAGCAAAACAAACTAAGATAACATTAGCACATGTATTGAGAACTTCAAGATGGCACCCAAGTAGGGAGCCGTCAGGAAGTGCTCTCATGGGCCTGCTTTTTTTGTGTTGTTTTTGTGTTTTCTTTTGTCACTTTGAGTTGTTGTGCGTCGTGTGGAACGGATAAAGATTGTTTTTCAGGATTTTTGTCCACGACATTTATCAAGGAGACTCTGCTGAGCGGTTGAGTCTTTTCGGCAGCAAGATTAAGACAGCGCTGTTTTTGATTTGGGAGCAATGAATCATTTTCACAGCCCCGATTTGTTCAGCGGAAAGGTCAGTGCTGTTGGACAGTCTTGGAATTGTTGCGGCTTGGAATTGAAGCAGATTTACATCGGACGGGAGATGTGAGGTAGTCTCTTTTCGTCAATGGATGCTACAGCTTCGTGTTTGCTTTCAACATTTAACTTGTATTTGTTATTTATATTTTTTTGCTGTTGTTGTTTTGACTTCAAGATGGCGCCGCGAGACTTGCTGCCTTTACAGCAGCTCCTGTATTTTGTTTTTCTACTTCTTTCTTTCCTTTGCTCTTACTTTCATCACTTTGCTGCCATGAAATGTAAATTTCTCCACTGCGAGACTAATAAAGGCTAATCCAATCCAATCCAAACAATCCCCCGCTTTTTTTCCCATTGATTTCACTTGTCTGCCAGAGTGCATCTGGCTAGAAGTCAGCTTCGCACCATTCATCCGCGACGTGTAATTGCTGGTATAGAATTGCCACGGCGTCATCATAGACGCTCTCAAACAGTAGATCATTATGGGACAGTGACCCAATAAAGCTCAGATCGTAAAAACATCAGGTGTTAGCGGTCTGCTCCCTACTCCTGGCGTGATCCTTAAACCGGAGTGTTGTTGACTTTTATGACAGGGATCACCCTAATAACTTATTTCCTTCCTGACAGTTCGTCTGACTGGAGCAACTTTAGAAAAATAACCACAAAAATATATGAGTCATGCAATGCCCCAAATAAACTGCCTCACCAAATACAGTGATACATCGGCTTACAAACTTAATTGGTTCCCAGAAAGTGTATGTAAGGCGAAAAGTTCGCCTGCCAAACATTTATTTCCCATAATAAACCAGTAAAAATGAGAATAATCCGTTTCCAGGGCCCCATAAAACATAATTTTGTACTAAATAAGCTTTAAAACTACACAAAATATACCTTGTTTGATGTATAATAAATGTGTTATCGTATTGTAATTAAAGAAATAAACAGTACTGGATAATAAAAACATTTTATTTACCTTTGTGATGGCCATTGATGTATTTGCCTGTTTATGATATCCGAGTGAAGTTGTCGTGCTTTCTCGGCGATAATACCCTCACTTATACCGTCCTCTGCCAGCTTCTATTGCCTAAGACCGTTGCTTAGACAACACAGATGCCTAAGACCGTTGCTTAGACAACACAGAAACACCCTTAGCCACACGTAGCAATGGTCAACTAAGCATACTGGTACTGGGACACTAAGTCACACAAACGCACACCTCGTTCGTGTTTTTCGATGATCTCCATCTTCTGCTCGACCGTAATTTTCTTTTGTGTCCTCTTTGGCTTAACACTATCCTGTGGTGGGGGGTTTTTAGGTCCCAAAAAAGCCAAAGTATTCCACTCGATAACAAACGACGTCTGCACTGAGTGCACTGAAAGAAAGTGGGTGTGGAAAACTAGTCCGCCAGCCACAGTGGCGCTGCTCGACTGTGTGGTTTGGTGTTCTTCCGCCGGTAACTAGTCCGCTAGCCACTGTGGCGCTACGTTTCCCGAAAACTACAGTAAAGTGTCGTTATATCGATATCGATAGTACTGCTTATTACGACACTATTTCTATGAACGCAAGGAGAAAATTTACATGCCGCAGGATCGGATATATCGATAGTCCGGTTATATCGATATTTTTTCCGACTCCCAAGAATATCGATATAACGAGACTTTACTGTAGTTCGTATGCCAAGATTATATTCTCGCGAATTTAATGTTCGTAAGGCGAAAACTTCGGAAGCGAAACTGTTCGTAAGCCGAGGTATCACTGTATTGTGAAAACTATCCAGAGCTCCATCACCGTAAATGTTGACCAGAAGTTGCATGAAAATATGTTCTAGTTTACAATCTGATTTCCAAGCTAACAAAGACTGGTGTCCTGTATTCTTCTCCTGAACATCCGCACGGGGAAAAACAAACAGTAAGGAAAACCCAAACACAGGCGGTGATTAAGGGGGTGTTTGCAAAGGTAGACAAGACAAGAGCTCGAGTCGGCTTTCAAGGAGGAAGTGCCCGTGGATGTGGAGAGAGATGCAAGAGATAACAAAGTGTCACACACGGCATAGCACCAGCGGCCCAGCAGGTAGTAGGACAGGGGGTCTTGAGGCTTCAGCTCAATGGCTTTATCCAGATGATCCTGAGGTAGAAGCAAACCAGACAAGACGGGGTGAATATTTTTGTTGTTGATTCATGACACAGCTGCTACTTCCATCACCCTCTGGTTTGACCTGATCTGTCCTGCTTCAACAACCTACAACTATTCCGCAAACATCTCGCACACACGCGATGGTAGATGACGGCCCATACAAATTCAGGTTCTCGCACAACCGCCCTTCTTCTTTTCCATTCGTGCTCGCTGTCGCTTGACACACACACACACACACACACACG
This sequence comes from Hippocampus bargibanti, assembly GCF_051943395.1. NCBI lineage: Eukaryota > Metazoa > Chordata > Actinopteri > Syngnathiformes > Syngnathidae > Hippocampus > Hippocampus bargibanti. The sequence continues at coordinate 18,443,552 of NC_142746.1, forward strand.
CACTGTAAACTTGCAAGAGGGAAATGATTTGGTCAACTGACCTTAAAAATGTAGCCGTTCTTGATCTTGTTCTGGACGGTGTCATATTCAGCCATAATTCCACACATAATGGCATACCTAAAAGGTATCATGATGAGAGTTATTACATGATTGGATTAAATGTACAGTATTTTCCGGTGTATAAGGTGCACCCAAAAGCCTTCATTATTCTTCAAAAGATGACCCTGCGCCTTATATGTGAAGTCATATTGAGCCACAACAGGTCTCACAACTCCTGTCAGCAGCCACAGACTCCATTTTGTCCCCATACAGGAAGTAGAGAATTAACCCAACCTTTACTGTAGCGCCTTATAATGCGGTGTGCCTTATATTTGGAAAACTTTTATATTTATATATTATATTTGCTCAACTTATTTCATTAATTGAAGGTGCACCTTATAATCCGTGTGCGCTTTCTATATGGAAAAAGTTTGAAAAAACACCATTCATTGGGGGTGCGCCTTATAATCCAGTTATCCTTATACACCGGAAAATACGTTAATTCTTCAAATTTCTGGTCAACCGAAAGTCACCACCAACAGCTCAATCAAAACGCAATAATTTTTAAAATACTTTTTGAATACATTCGCTACCATTCTCGAATTTATTCGGGGATTGAAAAGTGTGACGTTGAGCGCCATTCCCGAGGTTTTGTTTTTCCGATAAAGCGCTGGTCAGACCTCTGTCAATGTTTTTTTTTTCCCCTTCAATGAAGGGTCAGCATTTGTCCATGTTAGCACTTTGTTGCAGATTCAGTTATTGGTAAAGCGCTATATAAATCAATATGTATTGTACTGTATTGTATTTTGTACAGCCGGCCCCATTTCAAGCTCAGATAACTCCAGACCAATAAAACTTAGGAATTAACTCTCTGTATTGAATATTTATGTAGTACAAAAACTCAATATTCTGTGGGTCCTGCAAGTTGAGTGAAAATGACAAAAACCCTGGCATTTGAGTGTACCCGTATTTTGCACGCCATCTGGCAGCAATTGACTTAAAAGGGATCTAATAACAGGATGAATTTCTAAGCATGTACTTCTCATAAAATAGAATAAAATCTAGTCACTTCAGTGAATGGGTAATTATTTCCCGAATGGAACAATTTAGCTGTGTATATTTATAAATGACAGACAGTAATTGGACACAGGGAAAAAAAGAGACATGCACAACTGGTTTTCAGTCGACAGTTTGTTAGCGCAACTGGATTTACTGAATGACATTTGGACGACATCCAACGAGAAAAAAAAGGGTTGTTTGACATGTAGCATTGAAATTGTGAGGGAAATACGCCTTTGTTTTTTGTTTTTATATAATCACACGAAAGAGGACAAAATTGGCATCCAGAGTATAAAAACAGATGGCAAGGAAAAGGATCCAAATAAGCCACCAAGCAGCAGGGCAAAGAATGTTCTGTAGTAGTTTTAATTGACAAAGCAGCTCTTTGAAACAACATCTGCCAAATTGTGACAGGCTGGGTGGCACATTGGAAAACCGGTGACACGTTTTCTCACGGCATCGCTACACTTTGTAAACAGTTAACTCAAGACATAAACATCGCTGTGACACTGCCTGGTACCGTTCCCGGTCCCTGCCTCTCTCAGGCAATGTACTTTGTCACGACCGAGATCGTACATGCCGTTTTTGCTCAGTGTAAGGATTTTGCTAATTCCATTAAGTGGCTATAGGATTAAAATTTAAGCTTTGGAAAAGCTGTTTCTTTTAATTAACTAAACAAACACTGTGTTATATTCCTTAAGTGTTGTAAGCACATGGGGGATTGAATGTTAATCATATCTTAACAACAGTGGTGGGCTATCAGGGCCTGAGAGGCTTTCTCTGCTGTCCTAAAAATATCATAATGACAGACTAATGTGAATGACATTTTGTCCATGAATTCTGAGTAAATAATTCCAAATTGTCTTTCAGCTTCCTTTCATTGCTTTTCCCTTGTTGTGCCGCTTCCAGATGTGTGTTTTTGCATTTTAGCATTTAACCAATGACATTTCAGCCATAATTTGTTGCCAGGGTCAGAAATCTTCCTGGACGCCTTCACAAACAGTTCTGCAGGCTCTGGATCATAAATATCAATGGCGATTAACCAATCAGAATTCGAGTTGGCCACCCAAGGCCTGCTGAAAGGCGCAAGAAACGTAACAGTTTTTGCAAACTATGATTGGCTAGTCAAATGAATGGCTAGTCACTAGCCAATCATAGTATCACTAGCTTCGAGTGATAAGCGCATATTGGCCAGAGCTAGCACACTGTATCGGTAGCGAGATGTATAAGCAAATATATTATGTTGATTTAACTGTGGTTTTGTCAACCCACAATTGCCAAAGGAGGAGAATAAATGGATTTGGTGGCAGATATATTGTAAAAGCCCATTCAAGACCGACTTCTCAAGAATAGGTGGACATCATCATGGTTGGACAGCTCCGTAGCTAGCAAAAATAGCAAATAAGACTGCAATTTCATGAGGTTAGCATTAACCCACACGTTCATAGTAAAAAATTGAACAATTTAATGAAAGTTTAATGAAAGTTTCTTAAGTTACAAGTTATTTCCTGGGCAACGTCACCCTCTAGTGGATTCATTCAGACATAGCACTACTGAAGGCCTAGGGAGTGACATGCACGGCCCTGCTTAACAAGCATGACTGGAGACAGTTTAAGAGTTTTTTTCTCCGACACCAAACCAAGCATCGAGTTGTAATGAAAACAAAATGAAACTTTTAATCATCCAAGAGGATAACTGGGGTAAAGTAATGAAAATTAGACTGTATTTATTTTTGGATGCAATGGTTGATATGTGTTGAATTTCAATGAATGATAGCAGAGTTGACCTTGCTTAAAATAGAGTAAATGTTATACCAAATTTCAGTAAAAGGTGCACCATTTTGTTTTTGAATGTGCGTGTCAAGGTTAATATTTATTTTCACTCGAGAGCCGTCAGTGGATCTCCTCCATTGTGACCGTTGATTCTGATCAAAAGTCAAGTTTTAACATGAGCATCACTTCGGATGAGGAATGTACCAAAGTGGATTGCACAAATACCAACTTGATTTCTGATGCCATCATCGGGACCATGTTGCCAAACAGATTTCTTTAAAAAGCAAGGGGATTTTATAAGCAACCATGGAGAAACAGACTTTTCTTTTTGTTTGTGTCCATTTGTGCTAAACGGTTACCATAATGCATAAAATGCAATGATAAAATAGCAATAGAAACAAATAAATTAATGACACGGCAGCTCCACACGGACAACAGTCATAAAAGAATCGGGAACCTATGGGTCTTTTGATGATTGCATCTGGCATGCCGATAAAACTCAATACATATTCTCACTTTTTCGCTGTTAATTTGGCGGAAAGCGCAATTTTGATTCGATGATAATGACCTATGACCATTGATGTCGAAACAGGTAAATGCCCTTTTAAAAAAGCCTGACGAGTATCGTACACTTTAGGTTGAATGTATCTAAGGATTATATCGGCTATATTGATAGTACTGCTTATTACGATACTATTTCTATGAACTCAAGGAGAAAATTACATGCCCGCAGGATCGGATAAATCGATAGTCCGGTTATATCGATATTTTTTCCGACTCCAGAGAATATCGATATAACGAGACTTTACTGTATTTGTATAGATTAGCATCAATATACTATCAATATATTACATCTCACTATACTGTGAGAGACAACATAAAGCAAGCGTGCAAGCTAATGAGCCGTGTACAGGCTAGCTAGCAGTAACTTTTCTTACAGACCCAGCAAGATCACATTCATTCTGATCATTTGGCTGGATTTTTACCAATCATGAGGAACGGAAAACTATTCATTTTAATGGTGAGTATTATCAGGAAGTTATTTTGAATAATACATTCTGAGATTTTGTTGAAATCGCGTGCATGCGTGTTTGCGTGCATGTGTGTGTCTCACTGAAAAACATTTCTAAATATTTTACTTTTATGGCTCTACTAGTCAAAAAGGTACCCGACCCCTGAATTAGGTTCAAACAAAACAAATCCATAGATTTGAATATGTAAGGTTACAATGAATTAAGTCCTAGTATAGAAATGCAGTAAAAAATAAATCACAGCAACAAGAGACACGCTAGCATTAAATGTCAGTACATCCTGGCAAAGTCAAGCTGTTTACATTCCCCAAAGTGACTATACGCTCACTTGTGTAATTGGCTGAACTGAAAGTGAGAAGGACACAAACATAAGAACCGTGCCTTCCTTTTTGGAAAAGCGGCCAATTACCTGTTTAAGCATGTGCGCAGTTATTTGAATTGCTTGAACCGGGAATCGGTGCTGAAGGCTGGCGTGCCACTCAAAAGAGACTTACCCCCACCTTGAGAACGTCACGAGGGAAAGTACATGTGCTCTTTTGATTCATGATTCGACACAAGCAGTGTCTTGTGTGAGTGAGTTGACATCCGCTCATTTCTTTGTTCTTGCATTTGTTAACTGTTTTGTTATGCTTTGTTACAGCTTCAGCGCTATAAATCATAATGTATTGTATTGTTCATTTATTTGCGGAAGGCATAATCGCTTTTGAGAAGAGAGAAGAGAACACAACTGGAAGAAATAAAGAAATTGAACATACCACTGGTGACTTTCGGCACATGTCGGGTTCAGCGCAACTGCATCCTCACCAACCTTCTTTCCTAAAAGAGGGGGAAAAAAATAAAGCAAAAATAAAATTAGGAGTACCTTACACATCGCTTCATTTGGTGGGGTGAGGGCAATCGCAGATGACTTCAGTGGAGCAGATAGGGACAATATAATGGAGTATTTAACTCATTCACTGCCAGATACATAATGTGCAAAAACACGTCCATAGCAGTGCCAGGGTTTTTGGCATTTTCACTCAAATTGCAGGACCCACAGAATATTGACTTTTAGGACTACATAAACATTCAATACAGCTTTCATCAAGAAAAAAAAGTTAATTCCTAAATGATATAGTTCTGGAGTTATATGCGCTTGAAATGAGGGTGGCTGTCCAAAATACAATGTAATACATACAGTACATATTGGTTTATATAGCGCTTTAACAACAGCTGAAACTGGAACAAAGCACTAACATGGACAAAAGGAAATATGCTGCCCCCTTGTGGAAAAGAAGGTCTCACCAGCGCTTTATCGGCACCCAAGCACGAAAAAAACAAAACTCGAAAAAATTCGGGAATGGTGCTATACGTCATATTTTCAATTCCCGAATAAACTCGTGAATGGCAGTGAATGAGTTCGTTAAGATAAAATGGATTTTAGGAATGTGTTCGGAAAGCAAAGTATGTAAAGGGATGTCAACCTAATGAGATTTTTTGAACCTCGATTTGGAAGAATGCATTTGTTCCAGGAAAAAAACTTGACATGTTTTTCTTTCTGAATTAAACGTTTTAATTGGATGTGTTGTAAATATTGGTTTTTGCTGCCAAATACAATTTTAAGCTTGTAGAATGTTAACAAGGTGTAAAATCTGTTTGCAATCAGCTTTGCTTTACGGTTAGTGCCAATTGGGAGGATTAGTATGAAGTCCGGATTGTGCGATATGGGTGGTTGAACAGCACATGACTGACATTCTTCTTGTGTCTTTGTAACTTTCCACAAGTGTCAAATTCATGTCCAACACATGACCTCAAAGATAGAATGCTCTGTGTACAATTCAGCGAGAGAGAACAGGAATATCGGGTGGCCCGGTAGAAAAGTGAGGAAAACGTGGATTGGAAAATAGATGGAAGAATGGAAGGATTTGAGCGACGATGCTTTTGTCGCTGCTTGGAATTGAAGCGGATTTACGTAGGACAGGAGATATGAGACATTCTTTTCGGCAATGGATGCTACAGCATCGTGTTTGCTTTCAAAATTTAGCTTGTAGGTGTGCACATTCCACCATGTCGTCTCTAAATTCACTGGTGAAAAGGATGCTTTGATCCTCTTCTCTTTAATCTCCTTCATAAGACAAAGAAAGTACCAGAAAGTGCTAATGATTGAAGACTGTTTGTGTCTTTTGTGTTGTGGCGCATTATGTTTTTTTTTTCTTTTGACTTCAAGATGGCGCCGCGACAGTGGCTGCCTTTACAGCAGCTCCTGTATTTTATTTTTGCTGCTATGAAATGTAAATTTCTCCACTGTGAGACAAATAAAGGCTCATCTAATCTAATTTGTAAGGATGGATTGATGGATGGATGGATGGATGGATGGATGGATGGATAATTTGTAAGGATGGATTGATGGATGGATTGAGAACAGGATTACCAGTTTCTGCATGATTCTTCTTTTCTTCAAGCGTGGAGCTGATGTCATGAACGTCGCAATATGCTCTGATCAGACGCCAAAGAAACGTTGAATTCTGCCCAAACTAGAAACATAAAACCATGACATGAATGAAAACTTCCAAAACTGATATCAGATGTTTCTGTTTCTGCCCTTCTTTTCAACCAACCTCCTCCCGTTGAGTTGTTAGGATGTGTAGACTTTCTCTTTTGTCATCCTCTGTGCCCTGATGCAAAGAGTCGATCCTCTCGAGCAAGCAAGTTAACTCGTCGGTTGCCTCCCGCCTTTCATCCAAACGTTCGTCATCACTTTGTTCATCGTCATCCGAGTCGGTTAGTGCAGTGATATACCTGAAATAACAACGTCGAGACCAAAAACTGTCAATTTGCTCTTATCACCTTCAGTTACTAAGTTTGTAACTCGGATAAGTAGTTGTGAGACCTGTTGTGCTTCCATATGACTTCACATACAAGGCACACCTGCGTATAAGGTGCAGGTTCATCTTTTCAAGAAAATCAAGGCTTTTGGATGCGTCTTATACACCGGAAAATACGTTAACACCAGCCATAATATGGAGTAGCTTAGTTGTATAGGCTTCTTCCTTTCAACCAGGTGGCATTGGTTTAATCAACAGTAAATGTTTGCCACAAGACATAAAAAAAAGAATTTCAGAATAGGCCTTTCCAAGAAAAACTACAAACAAATTGTGAGTGAGCTGAATTTAAGCACTTGTTGCCAGTCATCGAATGGATTCTAAAAGCTCAAGTTACTAAAATATGCACCATGGTCACCAATTTACTAAACAATAGCAGATTTGGAGTCTCTCTTGTATTCCTTCTCCAAAGATAGCATAAAGCTATCTGTGCATTGCCACAAATGAAATGAGACATAGGAAAACCATGGACTATTTGGAATTACTCTTTTATGTGGCACCGTGGTACACAAACGTTGTCTACCATTCATAATACATTTTATTTCTAAGCGCTTTTCAAAACTCTCAAGGACACTTTACAGAGGGTGAGCAGTGGCAGCCATTCGTGCCAGCGTTCACTCAAACCGGAACTAACACAAACTCACGCCACTAATGTGAGTGTGTATATAGACAGACAATACAATACAATACATCCTAATTTATACAGCGCTTTCACAACAGCTGCAGCTGTAACAAAGCGCTTCACATTAATAGTCAACATAAAGCAAAATAATAAACAGGAACATTAAAAATATGGACAGTTGTGCAATCTTAACAACTTTTCTCATGTACTCTATGATGCTTGAGAACGAGACACTGCATTAAATGAAGCAGTTCTAGATGAAAGAGGAGAGGATGAAAGCTTCCTTTTTACCAGTGGATCAGAGACATCATGGTTGAATGTGCACTTCTGCTACAAGCTAATTTTGAAAGCAAACACGAAAAGCTGTAGTAGCCATTGACAAAAGAGATTGTCTCACATCTCCCGTCTCAAATAAATCCGCTTCAATTCCAAGCAGCGATAGTCCCACATACGCATCGGCGCTCTGCGCGGACGCTTATTTCTTCTCACTGTCATTTGTAAAGTAGTAAATTTTTTGGGAAATTGACAAAGTGGCATCATTATTAAAGTTTGGTACAGTGCATAGGGAGATATGTGACATCATCATCCAGAGGTCTTTGCCTGAGGGATTTTGCACAAAGACAGACAGGCTTATTTGTCAGAGTAAGACACACAATATTTGCACTTGATGTTTTATAGAACATTTGAACTACTGTGACTATAAACTCACATTTTAAGCTGACACCTAGAAAGCAGTCGCCAAATACAATTCTTTCACAACAGCAAGAGCTAGACATGAAAGAGACACAAGATTGAAAAAAAAAAATAGAACAGCTATTAAGCTCTGTGTGCGTCAGTGGTGGTTAAGGGAATATTTTGGGCTACGGGCCACGGTTCCAGGGTAGCGTGTGAGAGCGGGCTACAGACACAAACATCAGTGACCCAACAGGTGCCTTGCGCCGCAGGCTCTATCCCGACTCCACCCGCAACACACACCTCCACCCTTATTGCAATGATTACAGGCGTAATATGAGGACATATGAGCTCCACAAATGTGCTCCGTAATTAACCAAGTCAAATCACATCAATATAGTCGCAACTGTGGATTGAAAACAAAAGTTAACGCTGAACTCATTCACTGCCAGACGTGTGCAAAAATGTGTACACTCCAGTGCCAGGGTTTTTGTCATTGTCACTTGAATTCCAGGACCCACGGAATATTGAGTTTTAGGACTACATAAATGTTCAATGCAGCGTAAGAAACATTAGACTTTCTCCTGGCATCAGAAAAAAAGTTCATTCCTAAATCATATGGGTCTGGAGTTATATGAGCTTGAAATGAAGTTGGCTGTCCCAAATACAATGCAATACAGTTATACCTCAGCTTACGAACACTTTAGCTCACGAACTTTTCACCTCATGAACATTAAATTCGTGAGCATATAGTCTTGGTTGACGAACTAGTTTTCAGTGGACAAACCAAAACACACGGAGCACCACGGTGGCTGGCGGACTAGTTTTCGGCGGAAGAACACCCACCAAACCACACAGTCGAACAGCGCCAATGTGGCTGGCGTACTAGTTTTCGTCACCCCCTTTTTTTGAGTGCGGACGTGGTTTGTTATCGAGGATACTTTTGGCATTATGGGACCGAAAAAGACCCCACCACAGGCTAGTGTTAAGCCGAAGAGGACACAAAATAAAATTACTGTTGAGCAGAAGAAGGAGATCATAGAAAAACACGAACGAGGTGTGCGTTTGTGTGACTTAGCGTCCCAGTACCATTACGCTAAGTCGACCATTGCTACCATCCATTGACAACTACCATCGCAAAGGTAAATAAAATGACTTTATTATACAGTACAGTTTATTTCTTTCATGTCAATACAATAGCACATTTATTATACATTTAAGGCTTATTTAGTAGAAAATTATGTATGGGACCTGGGAACGGATTATTCTCATTTTAATGCTTTCTTATGGGAAATAAATCTTTGGCAGACAAACTTTTTGCCTTACACACACACTCTGTCTCTTTGTCTTGTCATACTTGTTATTTTGTTTTTTTCCCAAGATGGCGGCGCATGAACATGCAGCGGCTCCTCTCCCTCCCGGTAAATTGGCGTTTTCGTGTTTATTATGTTTGTCAAAGTCATTATAAGTGCCTTGCACGCTTGGTCCGGGAGGACAGTAATTTCATCTGTGCTGTACATCATGCATATTAGCTTATTTGACAATAAAATTGACTTTAACTTTCTGGGAACCAATTAAGTTTGTGAGCTGAGGTATCACTGTACTCCGGAAAAAACGGAAAATACGATATTTTATAAAGATATCAACAGAGCAAATGTAAATCACCATGACGGAATTTGCACAAAATAACCAAGCAGTTGCATTTGCTGTATTTCAAATGTAAGCATGTTGAACAGACGTGCCCGGCACTAAACAAAACTTTCATGCTTAAATCAACAGTTCTCAAATGTCCTGAATGCATTTCAATAAAGGAAAGAGCTGTAATGTCCTTAAGCAAGTCTCATGACGTGAATGAATACGGCAGATACGCTTCTAAAGTTACAAGTTTCTACAAGACGCCTTTCAATGAAGGCCCCTGACAGCTTGGCACACCAGCAAGTTAAATGTTTTCTTTTCTTTTTTTTCCCCCCATATCCAAAAAGGAAGCTTGCAAACAAGAAGCTGTGCGAACAAATATGCAAGAGTTATAAAACTTTAGAACAGGAACTACCATGATCTGATACTTACGGGAAAAAAAAGCAATGCAAATGTCGTCGCAGCTGAATTGAATGAATGCAAGGACAAATTGTGCAAAAGGCTCTGAATGTGGGAAAGCAGCATTATCCCTCAAGGGGTGGAATTTTATCCCTTTATCATTCACACTCGCCCGCACACCTTTGGCTCAAAAATAACAGAGCGGTTAGACAAATTCTTTAATTAAAAGGTGGTATGTGCAGGATGGGATTTTTCTTTCTTCCGAGCATAATAACCAGGGCATTTGCTGCAGCCATTAAATGTCACTCAATGCTTGCGTGCAAACGCCTTCGCTCAGACAACAGCGTTGAAAAGTCTGACCCACTTATTTTGCTCAAAAGGTCATTGAAAAACTTTAAAGTGTTTGTAACTCAATCTACTGTTACTTCTAGTAATCGGCGAAATCATCTAAAGTGGAACACCACCCGGCTGAACCGGAATTTAATGTCTGTTTGTGTTGTTGTAGTACAAATGTTCCGGAACATGAAAGATTAATCATAGCGTGAGGACAGTAAAGAGTTGGGAGTAACAAGAGCGACTGTGACTCAAAATTCAGTGACACCTACAGGGATGTTATGTCTTGTTGGCACGTCTTACATAATAGTTCCTCAACAAGGCAGCACGGGTTAAAGTTAAGTCGTCGAAGGAACATCCGAGGAAAACAGTCTGACTGAAAACGAAACGGCTTCAAAACTTGACTCAATCGCCACGACTCAAGTGGTGAGGTGTGATTTAAAAGAAGATACAGTAATACCTTGGCTTACGAACTTAATTGGTTCCCAGACAGGGTGTGTAAGGCGAAAAGTGTGTATCCCAAAAAGTAATTTCCCATAGGAAACCATTAAAATGAGAATAATCCGTTCTCAGGTCCCCATAAAACATAATTTTCTACTTTCTAATTTTGTAAGCCTTAAAACTACACAATATATACCTTATTTTATGTATAATAAATGTGCTATTGTAATATAATTAAAGAAATAAACTTTACTGTATAATAAAGTTGTTTTATTTAACTTTGTGATGGTCGTTGATGGCTTGATGGAATGGAGTGGCCGGTTTCATCAGCATTAAACACTTGATGAGGAACATAACCTTTTTTCACCATCTTGAGGAATGATCCATTGGAGGTATTTGTTCTGCCATAATTTTACCTAGTTCTTCATCAATTGTGTTCTGTTTAGCTGAGTTGATAGCTTTTTGCATCAAGTGTACGGATGGCTTGTGAGGGTTGTTTGATGGGATATGTTAACCTTGCAGTCCACACCCTGCCTTTGAACTATCAAAGTTGAGACTCTCTCACTGTCGTCTGCCTGTCTCTTTAACCATCCCCCATCAACAGTCGGCTGCCATTTTGTTATTAGAAGAACGGGCTAGTTCGCGAACGACACATCACTCATCGAGGCAGATCCGTGTACGAAAAAAAAATCGTATGCCAAGGTAAAGTTTGTATGCCAAGGTAAAATTTTCATAAATTCAACGTTCGTAAACCGAAAGGTTCGTTAGACAAGGTGTTCGTAAACCGAGGTATCACTGTATTCAAATGGGCGTCTGTTCAAAAAAAAAAAAAAGGGAACATCTGTTTATGGAACGGAGGGTGGGCATGAGTTCAAGGGATCGGGCTGTTGATAAAGATTGCCGACTGGGCTTGTGGTCCTTCATTAGGCTGCCGATTACACAAGAATCAAAAACAAATACCATATGCATGACTGAAGGTTACACTACACAACCGAGAAGTTGAGCAAGATATATTTCTTCCGCACGTTAACTCATTCACTGCCAGACGTGTGCAAAAATATGGCCACTCCAACGCCAGGATTTTTGTCATTGTCACTCAAATTCCAGGACCCACAGAATATTGAGTTTTAGGACAACAATAACATTCAATGTAGCGTAAGAAACCTTTGACCCTCTTCTTTCATCAGAAAGAAAAGAGTAAATTCCTAAATTATATGATTCTGGAGTTATATGAGTTTGAAATGAGGGCATCTGTCCATAATACAATGCAATACATACATATTGCTTTCTATATGGCTTTAACAACAGCTGAAGCTGGAACAGCACTAACATGCAAAAAAGGGAAATGCTTCCCCCTTGTGGAAGGGGATAAAACATTGCTATAACAAATGGCTTAACAAAACAGTTAACATCATGCAAAATAATAAAGAGGCGCGCAAGCCGGATCACTTCCCTCACATGCTTTATTGTTTAAAGCAGTTTAAGACGAAAGAGGAGAAAATCAAATGCCTTTGTAGTTAGCCAATGATATCAGAGCGTGCACATTCTAACAGGTGGACCAAATCCAACTCTGCGGCTATGTGTCAGAAAGACATTGAGGACATTTACTTTGAGTGCTCTGTCTCGTCTCAGACCTGTCATACTTGAATTATAGCATACAACCTCAATGGGTGGAGAAAATCTACTGGCAAGTGAAATTCGGCTTCTGATTTATTTGGATTAAGTATTTATTATTCCCCAAATAATGGAAATGAGTCTGTTCCAATATTAATGTCACTTTGATATTCCTAATTGTCACACGGGTTACTTCATCATAACCGTAAGCCATAAAAAACAAAAATAACACATTCAGTAATTGCGTGGATATGTAAAAACATTCAAAACGCTATTAGCTACCTATTCGCTAGCTATTAGCTATATATTCACTAGCTAGCTAGATTGCTATCTATTTGAGTTATTTCCAATTTGAGTGTGGCGCGTGTGGCTACCGCTGCTCACCCACCCCAAAAAATATCATGTGACTGTAAAGTGACCTTGGGAGTTTTAAAAAGCGCTTATAAATGAAATGGATTATTATTATTAGATTCTTCTTCTTCTTCTTCTTCTTTTCTTCTTCTTATCTTCTTCTTCTTCTATTATTATTATTATTATTATTATTATTATTACAGTAAAGTCTCGTTATATCGATATTCAAGGGAGTCTGAAAAAATATCGATATAACCGGGACTATCGATATATCCGACCCTGTTTGCATGTAATTTTCTCCGTGCGTGCATAGAAATAGTATCGATATAACCGGGACTATCGATATATCCGATATCGATATAACGAGACTTTACTGTATTATTATTATTATTATTATTAATTATTATTATTATTAAATATTCATGGAAAGTCTGAGGGTACGGAGACTTGTCATTTCTGCAAAAAAAAAAAATCTAAACTTTTATGTTTTAGAAGACATGAAAGTTTGACATGAAAATTTCTTTGTTCAGGTCATGTGAAACAGAGGGTCAAATTCAAGGTCAAAATAATTTTCCAACAACACGTTTTGTGAAAACTCAAAGGAAGGCATCCATGCTCCTTTTTTCCCAACTAATTCAAAATTATTGGTCAACAGCTCTCAACCTATTGATCCAAATGATTGGAAATTTGAGATTAAAGCGATGAACAAAGTAAATGTGTACCAAAAAATGTATGCTAAATATGTTATTACTCACCCGCCTTCACTTTCCGCTTCTTCAGAACTTCGCCCCGCCGCTGCGGCCCCAGCGATGCTGCTTCCAGCCCTTTTCTTCCGTGTTGGTGTGGTCCTATGGAGAGGAGCAGCTCGAAGTGCATCTGTCCTGTCGCCTGCCCTCGGGTCTCCGCCAACTTGACCATGCCGCATTGGCAAGGTATTCTTCAAAGCCTTCATCTCATCTTTTAGCTCTGACACACATTGAAGTAGGGCCTCGAGACGGTCCAGTACTTCAATCTGGTTCCCGTGTAGATCGGGACTATTCATTAACGTCATGCCGGTTGCAAGTTCGTTATTAGTGCGCGGGTAACGCATTGGCAACGAGGCTCTTCGTTTCATTTTATAGCCCTGGTAACATGCCATGGCCAAGCCAACACCAGCCACCCCAGCCAAGGCTCCCAAAATCAGGACTTTGTGGTCTGATTGGGCCATCCTGGAAGCCTGTGAAGAAAGAAGATCTTTAGGTTACTAATTTTAGAGGTGGAGTTTATCTGACATCAAATCAATGACTTGCAATGATGATTTTTATCACGATGTGAAGCAAAATACTTTACATAATACTAAATACTAAAATATTAAAAATCATCTTTATTAGCTGTTGCAGCCATCATAAAGAGTGACATAACCACAATACAGTATGTGCAAATAACAGTGACAAAATAAATTAATGTACTTCATTTTTAACCTCTCTTTTGACATATCATTGTGTTGTAGTTGGATTTGTTTAAAATGCACAGACGTCAATAAATAACAAAGGAGAGGGCGGAAGTCACATTTGCAGAATGATCAGAAAAACAAAATTATTGCTGGATCTAACAATCAACGGGGAGCATGTTTATTTGCTGAGAGCAGCTCGACGAAGACTGAACATCAGCGACAATATATTTACTTTTATAGCCTAACTAAACAAAGGGAGGTAAACAGTTATTACCCACAATCGGTTGCTGTTAGCTTCGATCAGTTGAGTCAACGACGAAAACAAAGTTGCTGGCTAAGGTTATACAACAAGACTATAACATTGTTCTCAACACGCAGCATAATTACACTCGATATTTCAATATATGGCATTTTTTTTATCTCAGTGCAATGCAAATGCATGTATTACTGTCGATTTTGTTACTGGAGCTGGAAAAACCTGGTTGGAAATTGTCCGTGCGGCTCTCTGGTGCACCGCATAAAACTGTCCGTGTGGTTTTAGGTTGCGTCAATAAAAGTTCCGCTTTGCAAAAGAAAAATGCGGTCCTTCATCATTTTCATTTTTTAGTTATTCTCGGGAAACAGATGTGTGTATTGAAATTATTTACCCACTGACCTATCTTTTGATTTTATGATCACGTGGTGATGATATAAACTTACGTTACAGAAATCTAACTATCAAGCCCAACAATACACCTTGCTGATAAATTAACCATTAAGTGAAAGGAAAAAAGTTGTCATTTTATTCTTATGTGTATGAATTTATAAGCACTGTACAGTCTATAACATTGAAGAATTTCCATGATTTATTTGATGTTCAATTTATAGAGATACTATAGAATAGAAACTTACCTTTGGGATTTGCTCCTCTCACGTTCTCTTCAAAGGACACTGACTCTCTCTAACTCATTATTGAATCAACCTTGGAAATGTGGTCATTTCAGTCGTCCTCGGTGAGGTTTATTCAGGCGTTATAAATAGCTTACACAGAACAGCGCGGTTGGCTGAATATTAATTTTTCTGTTTCAGAGCTTTTACAGCAAAAGAAAGCAAATAAGATATGTACGTTTTCTAAGTAATGGTTTTGCGGATACTGGGTATATTTCACACACCTAACACACTTTATCACTGTATATAAATGACTGATATAAATGTTGTGTGGCGTTCTTTTATGTAATGATGTATGCTACGTGATAGTTATTATGATCTTTTGCCCACAACCTGCATTCTGCCAGCAGAAGCCAAAAACTCTTCTAAGACCCGACTGCTGTGGGGATAAAAGAACGGTTGAGTTACTTTGGATATGCCCTACAACCACAGATGTGGTGATGAAGGGGCTATATACAGTAGTGGCCTTGTTCCCATTGGTCAAAGTCAGCAGATAAGTTGATGATGTCAACACTGTAACTTTATCAACCCATGCACACACATTATTCAATTGCTTATGTGATCCAGAAATAAACCAAAGCACCTTTTTTATCCACATATTTTCTTTTATGCAAAACCCTAATTGCATAACAAAGATGAGGTGAGCTCATCGACACAGGCATCATCACATTTCATGCTTTGACACACATTAGCCGTATTGTTTCCTGTGGGATGATTTTATCCAGGGCATGACGCGGCCATTTGAATGACAGGATAAACATGCTATGGTTTTGTGGAACAAAAATGACAGAACCAGACAAATTCAGCATTCATAAAAGGAATAAAAAGGCAAAGTCTAGCCCACTTGTTTGACTTAATTATTGCTTACTCGCAAGCACTCTGTGCTTCAAAACATCATGAAACAAAGGCAGTAAATCTGGTTGATTTTGTTTGAGCACGCGCTGCAATAAAACCAAAGACAAAACGAGTTTTAATGTGGTATTTATGTAATTATAATAATTTACAAGCAACTGGCCAGCAACTGGCAGGGTAAAGTCTGAATTGGGCAGGCTAAACGTGTACAAATCATTCAACCACACACATAACATTAAGTTGGGGATTTGAATATTTATGCTTTTTGAGTGCGAAGGAGATGCATTAACCACGTGCAAGTCATTGAATAACAATGGAATTGATCAAAATGGCACAATACTGGGCAGATACAAAGTGCAGATTAAATTTAAGGCCATCGTTAAATGATTAAAAGTCCAATGGTACAGGCTGCCAAGAGGATTAGCAGGCACCTAACCCAAACATTACAAACTGGGACAAACAGAAACCTGCTTTGGGTGGCTTGAACACGGTGGTACTGAATAACTTGAATAGTAATTACTGAATCAAAAGGGAAGAACTCAGAAGGGATCTTTATACATTTTGGAGGATTGATGGGGGAGTGAGGAGAACGTGAACTTCAAAATCAAGTGGAAGTCGATTGCTGAAGGCAGAGATTACCACTGAGTAGAATGGGGTCAGCAATGAAGGGTTCATAATGTGGGGAATTATAGTAAAGAGAAGAGTTGATGTATATACACATAATATAGATGGGGCACATAAAGCAGCAGTCACCCTTCTTATTGTACATTGTTTAAATCTGCTGTCGATTTTGTGACAGTTACTGCCCCCTTGTGTATGATGCTAAATTGCACATTCTTCTTTCCACAGTGAAATAAACGTTTTGATGGCCTTATTAAATGTATAATCCTCAAAAAATGTCTACTGTAAGTATAGTATAGTATAATATAGTAGTATAGTATAGTATAGTATAGTATAGTATAGTAACAATGCCACGTTGATATTTCGTCACGGCCTGCAAAGCCTTCTCTGTTGGCCTGAATCATGGACTGATGTTAATAATAATAATAATAATAATAATAATAATAATAATAATAATAATAATAATAATAATAATAATAATAACAATAATAATAATAATAATAAATTGTATTTATAATCGCCTTTCAAAGCTCTCAGTGACACTTCATAAACACAAAACAGGGTCATAAATAAAACCACAGATAAAATAAGAATAAATAAGAACAAGAGATAAAACTATACAGAGAATGCAATGCCTTTGTCCATGAATTCTTATTAAATAATTCCAAATTGTCTTTCAGCTTTTTTTCATTACTTTTACGCCTTCACAATCAAATGTGTCGATCAAACTGTTGCTCTAACCAATCAGATTTCGAGTTGGCAACCCAAAAGGGGTACCAAGGCCGTATTGATGACGCTTTTTACGTCAGAGTTTTCGCAAACAATGATTGGCTCGTGTCTAGCCAATCATAGTTTGCTGGCTAGCTCTCACTCTAACAGACCGTCACTGTATCGGTAGCGATATGCATAAACAAATATATTGTTGATTTAATGGCAGTTTTTGTCAACCCACAATGGCCGCAGAAGGAGAAGAAATCGATTTGTTTGGAGATTAACTGTTAAAGCCATTTTCAAGACGGACTTTTCAAGAAAATTTTGACATTATTATGAAAGGTCGGTGAGTTATTTCTTGGCTAATGTTAGCCTCTAGTGGACTTGTAGTAAATCACACCAGTCTTTTTTTTTCAGTCTGGATTGAGAAGGAGCACTATACCGAAACCCACGGCCCGCTACTGGTGAATATATACAGTATTTCTGTATCAAGTTTAACATGAATCTCAAACACAGCACCGCACAGGTAGTGGGAATTAAGTACTCTCACAACAGTACTGCAAAAACAGTTACAGACAATTTATCAAGCTAGTATTGTTCATTCACTGAAAAGCCCTCAAAGCACTTGTATAAAAATGCAACAGCAAGCCTCCCCCCCTTACTCAACATTAACAATGTTGAGTGTTGTATTAAGCTGCCATGCACGTTTTCTGAATGTGGGAGCAAAAATATAACCTTGCACATCTGCTGCAGTTTAAGACTGTGGACGACCAAAAGGGGGCACCCAAATATTGCATTTTGAACACTCCCTGTTTGTGTCATGCTTTGAAAAAAATATCCATACCTCAATATTTTTTCACGTTTTCTGACCACACAGTTAAGTATATTTTTTTTTGAGATTTGAGAAGTAGCAAATAATTGTGAAGTGCAGGGGAAAAAGATAAAATGTCTTTCACTATTTCAAGGGAATTTAATCTGAAAAGTGTCGTGTCCATAATGCATGCATATTTGTACGCCCCCCCCCATGGACTGTGATACCCTGAAGTGCAATCAATCGTGTTTGAACGTCACCTAGTGAGAAAAATCCACCTCATTGTAATTTTCATATGTAATTTGTATGAATATGTCACACAAGGATCAGATAGTGGACATTCCTGGCTGAATCACATTATCAATAATACTTTCATCTAGCTATCACTATTATTTGTTTGATCTAATCTCCATTGAACTGAAACATATTTTACTGAAAATTGTTTTATTGATAATATCAACATGTATTGGCTGTGTATATTTTGGTTGCTGAATGAAAGCCAGCAGGGTGCCTAGAATAGCAGAGGTTTGGGAGGGACAGCAAACTTGCATTTGGCCTGCTGAGAGCAACGTTGGAGACGATCTTTCAACCGTCCGTTGGCCCGTGGAGTGGTGTGCTGCTTTTTTCATATGCATGCCGGTGGTCAGCCCCATGCCTACACATACTATTTCTGTCTTCTTTCATTTTCTCTTACTCCTTTTGTTTTATGCACACACACAGCCACCAATACAATATAATTAAAGGACAACCGACATCTCCGGACAAGTTGTGTCCATAATTTGTAAAATGGCTTCAAATGACTTCCCCTGGGCGTATTTTAATAAGATTCCACCGCATATAGCTATGTTTTACGTTTTAAGACTCGCGCTGAATATTCCGGAAGTCTTGTTTTTGAGTTGGTGACGAGTCCGTACGTGACGTCACTAAAGGAACGCCCCTGACCGAAAAAAAGACACATTGTAGCAGTCCTTCCATCACGTCAATGTATTTTGCTGTACTTGTTCGGTCTGAAAACCTCGTGTTACACCCAAAAGCCGACGGAAGAGGGCGTCCAAGCTCCATGGAAGGAATTCATCAGCCTGTGGAAACAGGCTGATTCATTCTTCACAACAGCTCAGTGGCCATTTTGTGCCTCTTTTCTGGGACGCTACATTGCAGTCCAGATGCCTCAAAATGACACGGCAGGACTTCTTTAATCGATTAAAAACATGTATGCTTTCCTCTTCAGAACTAATTGAATCATATTTATAACTGGATGTGTAACAAGAAAGCATATTCTCCGAATCTGAAGCCATTGTTTTGATTCTCCAGCAATGCAAGACGTCTTGGCGTGATGTCACAAACTGGGGGCGGGACTTTCTGAAAATGCCCAATTCGCAGCTCCATTTTTTTGCAGATTTTGGACACTTTAAATCATTTTTATTGGTGTTTTGCATTTGAATAAAAATATCATACTCTGTGTTTTGGGTATTTTAGATGCTATAAAATGTTTTTTCTGATGTCAGTTAAGAAACAAAAAAATGACGTCGGTTGTCCTTTAAATATTCATTCTAAAGAGGCGTATTGGGTGGAGGAAATGTTTTCTCTTTTTTGCACCGTTGCAGTTTAAAATTTCTATTTGCCAAGCTGGTGGATCAAAGAATTTCATTGAGACAAAAGAAGATGAGTAATGCTGTAGCTATTCTCGGACAAAAAAATAAGACACACGCAAGGCTTCAGCCATTAGAGAAAAATTGACTTTTAAGGGTAACACCGACATTCCAGTGGTTTTACTGCTGCTTATCACAAGATTAAGGACTGATTATGACTAAAGCCATGATGAGTGTTTACTCGCACAAAAATATAAAGCATTCCACAAGTTTAAGATCTCGATGTCTCAGCATACTGGCCCTACTGGAAACATGAATTCAAAACAATGTAATAAATAATAGAAATTCCTCAAAGAAATTCCTCAAAGTGAAATAGCACAGGACTAATTTAACCGTTCATTCTTTTACTCGTTCACTGCCAGACAGGTGCAAAATGTGTCCACTCCAGCTGGCTATTAGACAGCTATTAGCTAGCTAATAGCTAGCTTTCTATCTATTTGAGTTATTCCGTGTTGAGTGAACGCTGGCGAGTGTGGCTGCCGCTGCTCACCCACAGAAAAAAACTTATCCTTTGACTGTAACGTGACCTTGAGAGTTTTGAAAGGCGATTATAAATGAAATGTATTATTATTTTTATGAGACTCTTCTTTCATCAGAAAAAAAAAAGTTAATTCCTAAATTATATGGGTCTGGAGTTAAATGAGCTTGAAATAAGGGTGGCTGTCCAAAATACAATGCAATACATGCATATCGGTTTATATAGGGCTTTAACAACAGCATACGATGGAACAAAGTGCTAACAAAAAAGGGAAATTCTGCCCCCTTGTGGAAAAGAAAAAAACATTGCCAGAGGCCTTGGCCAATGCTTTATCGGCATCCAAGCATGAAAAAACAAAACCCGAACAAATTCGGGTATGGCGCTCTACGTCATATTTTCGATTCCCGAATACATTTGTGGTAGTGAATGAGTTAATAAATCTGCAATGTTCATCCAAAAAGGCCATATTAGCTAAACTGTTGTGGAAACACAGATATTGTACAAGCATAAAAATGTTTATTGTTTAAAATAACGTAAAATAAAACAACGCATCAATTTAAACCTAAACTTTAACTCACCTTCTCAATCACTCACCTTCCTCTTTATCTATCACATCCATTGGACACATGCACACAACTGCCTATTGTTACAAGGTACACTTCTCATAATTTAGTGACCGAAACATGTGGCTCCTCTTAGAAATGTCAAAAACGTTATGACATTCATCATCCTCTGTGGTGTCACGTCCTCTTGTGACACTTGATCCAGTAGGAGAAGCTGAAGGCTGTGATTGACAGACAGTCATGGCTCCAAAAAAAGAAGGATAAGACTGATGTGTCTCCACAGATGATTAAACGCTCTGTCAAACAAGGAATGAAATCACCCACACTTCTTTACAGAATATAAATATATAAATAAATAAAATACATACATACACACACACACACACACACACGCACACACACACACACACACACACACGCACACGCACACACACACACACACACACACATATCTAAATATCTAAACATATAAAAATATATATATATAATTATATAACCTTTGATTATATTATGCAAAAAAACAAATTAAAAAGGTGAATGAATTTGTCTTAAAAATATATTGGCGACAAACTTTATTGGGAAGACAGTGGGCATGGCTTTGAGACAGCGATGAACATGAATTTCTTTCTTCAATTTCACATTGCACGCTTAAGCATTTGCCAAGATTAACACAGGCAACAGCAGCTGGATCTCGCATATGTGTTTAATAAATGGAGCTTTAAAAGATAATCTCACCATATGTTGCCTGGTCTCAGCTGGAAATCAAATTGCACATGATTCGATTTAAGGCACATGAAAGGTAGCCAACTTAGATTAACTCTGATCCAAATAACCCTCGAGTCCACAAGGATTTATCCATTATTATTATTATTATTATTATTATTATTATTATTATTATTAGTAGTAGTAGTAGTAGTAGTAGTATCATTATTAATACTATTATTATTGATATTTATTAATTTTATTATATTATTGTCATTATTATTAACATTATTATAATTAGTATATTATTATTATTATTATTATTATTATTATTATTATTATTATTATTATTATTATTGTTATTATTATGATCAGGTTTGTACTAATTCCAAATGTATTCAATGTGGCTATTGTGGACAACCTACTTAAATTGCATGTAGAAAAATAGTTGAAGTGCCTGTCCACCCATCAAGTGTGAAATTCCATCCATCCGTCCATTTTATGATCCGGTTATCTTCATAAGGGTCAGGGGGCCGGGCTGGAGCCAATACATGTGAAAAAAAGTAGCTAAAAATATTTCGCGAGCTTCTGGTACCCACCTATTAATGAAAAGATGTGTATGAGCATTCTGAAGACAGACGTTTGCTGTATTTTGAATTTTCCCACCTATAGTATGACTTATATATGAAGATCCATCATCTTACATTTTCGGACCAATGTGAAAAGTAGGGTTAGCTCAGATTAGCAGAAAGTAGTAGCGTGAATGTGTTTCCTCCTGCATTCCAAAAACAGGCATGTCAGGTTAAAGGAACTACATTCTGTCACCTACTGTATAATAAGTAAAAAGCGTTTATGTTTGTGTGTTTTATATATACAGTATATAATGATAATACATTTAATTTACAAGCACCTTCCAAAACTCTCGAGGGTACTGTTGTCTGTTATTGAGTCTGCATTGATATCATAGTAAAACATTGCGTTGGGTGGATCCTCTTTGAGACAAATTACTCTGGAGAATTCATCCATTTGGTCCACATGATAGCTTGTTTGTATTTCAACCAACTGCCTCATGCCTAACATAAGTAGCAAAACAGGAAGTGATCATTTCGGGAGATTATGGGTAAATTGAAAGCAATGTGGTCTGGTTTGTGGCTATTTTGGTTATTTCCCACTGCAAATATGCATGTGCCGTATTTTCTAGTGTATAAGGCGCACTCAAGATCCTTGATTTTCTTCAAAAGATGACCCTGCGCCTTATACGCAGGTGTGCCTTATATGTAACGTAATATTGAGCCACAACAGGTCTCGCAACTACTCTCAGCAGCCACCGACTCCATTTCCCCCTGTTGAAGTAGTAGCGTAACCCCTGCCTCTACTGTAGCGCCTTATAATGTGGTGTGCCTTATATAGGGAAAACTTGTATCTATTTATATATTATATTTGGACAACTTTTTTCATTCATTTAAGGTGCACTTTTATAGTGCAGTGAGCCTTGTTAATGGAAAAGGTTTGAGCATACGCCATTCATTGGGGGTGCACCTTATACACCGGAAAATACGGTAATTTTTAAAATCTCTGGTCAACCGAAAGTTGCCACCAACAGCTTTGCCCGTGACTAAATTTAGCATCACATCATCATTGATAACTTTTGTATATTTATGTATTATACTTGGAAAACCTTTTTCATTCATTGATGGTGTGCCTTATACTCCACTGTGCCTTATATATGGAAAAAGTTTGACAATACACCATTTATTGGGGTGCGCCATATATTCTAGTGTGCCTTATACACCAGTAAATACGGCAATTGTCATGCAATAAAGGTTAATCTTCAGTTTTATACTTTATTTTGAGAACTCAAAGATTAGGATGCTCCTTCTTCACGCTCAAGGTTTTCTAGTCGTTTTATAATTACACCCAAACGTTGATAACTGGAATCTCTCTCACGCAACAGGAACATTACATAATGTCTGTTGTGTACATTCAACAAATTCCTTCACGGTAGATTATGTTCCAAGAGTGTGAGATACTGTACTTCAGAAACAAGAGTGGGTATTTGCAGGGGGTGAAGTGTTTCACTCTGCTAAATTTATCACAGTGTCAGCTTTAAAAGAAAGAGGAAAAACTACATTACTGTTGGTAATTGGTTAAAGCACTGGTGTCCAACTCAAGTCCTGGGGGTCAGATATGGCCTGCGACATTATTTTATGTGGCCCGCGAAGTTAAATTCGGTGTGTCAACTTCCATGATCCTTGCTAAAATCTGCATTGAAATATCAACGTGTCATATCTACTCAATAGCATTGACATTTTGAAATAATTTGGTTGCTCTGTTTACACTCAAATATGCATATGCTGTATTTTCCGGTGTATAAGGCGCACCCAAAAGCCTTGATTTTCTTCCAAAGATAACCCTGAGCCTCTGACAATCTAACCAGTCATGGTAGTTGACTGATTTAAAAATTAGTAATCCATCATTTTTTGCATTAGAGCAACACCACTGCTTGACTTTCAAAAAGGCCATTTCCCCCAGATAGCAGCTCATCCATTAAATGCTCTGTACGATACCCTCTGTGTTAGCATTCTCGAGGGCTATTTATGTTTTTAATAAAAAGTGAATGTGGTACTTAGAATGTAAATGGCTCAGAAGCAGGCAGAACTCTTAGGATGTGATGCCAACTTTTACAATGGACTACATGTTGATAAATGCAATGACTCCATAATATTCATAATAATAACACATTTCATTTTAAGCGCTTTTCAAAGCTCTGAAGGACACTGTACAGTCACAGACAAGCATAGATACTATAATAAATAAAATAGAATACAATAAATAAAATACAGTTATAAATATAAACAAGAGAAAGAGCTACACAGAAAATGCCATTATAAATAGGTGAGTTTTGAGATGGGATTCGAAGGTGGGAAGAGAATCAATGTTGCGAATGTTGGGAGGAAGTGAGTTCTAAAGTTTGGGGGCAGAGCAGCTGAAAGCCCTGTCCCCCCTCGTGCTGAGGGGGGGGGGGCATACAGAGATGGACGGAGGAAGCGAATCTGAGGGAACGAGAGGGAATAGAAATTTGAAGGTCAGATACGTAAGGGGTAAGGTTATGGATAGCTTTAAATGTATAAAGAAGAAGTGTATTCGATATTCTTTATATAATCCATGAAACAGTCTTTTTTTTTACAACTTTTCCAAAAGCCTTTTAACAAAACATACATTATTATACAATACAATACAAATGTCCACCCTTGGTAATGGTTGCAATTAATGAAGGATCAACTGTATATATCCCTGTCCATCTGTCACTATGAAAAACGACTATCAAATATGTGACATTGAAAAACCAACAAGAGCAACCCCCCCAACATGAGAAAACGCCCCACCCGCATAGCTTCCCGCAGGCAGGAAGTGATACTGATGATGCTTGCGCTGTAAAGGGTGTGAACAAGTACGGTAGCAACTGGAGGAGGAACGGTGTAGTCGGCTGATGTGTCAAGTGAGTCAGACATTAATGTGATTGAAATTAAATCCGTAAACGTTTCATCAACCGCACAATAACTTGTCACCTCAATTACTGAAAGAAAGATACAATGCGATACATTGATTTAAATAGCGTTTTAACAACAGCAGATAAAAAAATAGGTTTACAATATGTGTACTTCAATAGATTTATTAGACCTGAATCACTTTGTTGTGTGGCTGTGTCTTCAATAGAACAATTTATAAAGGGATTGTGTATCTTTGTTATTTAATTTTCTTGAACGAGAGGCAACTGGGAGTCAAATAGCTGCATAATTAAATTCAAGAGCTCCTTCGCTTTCAACACGCGTGGCTCGAAAACAGCATGGGGATCTTATTTAGCTGATGTGCTCTTCTATGACCTACATGTCCTCTGCCGATACTGCATTGCTGCAGCGTTCTGCGGCAATTAGTCTCCTCACACTGTCACACCAGCACTGCTGCAACTTAAGACTTCTCTTTGCTGCATATTCAGCCAAATATAGTATTCTAACAGGAAATGGGAGGTGGTGTTTTTTTTTGAAAGAATGCATGTGATAAATAGATAAGGATAAAGACATAAAGAGTTTGATGGTTCTCTTTATTTGTAAGTAGGTTCGTTGTCAGATCTCCCACTTTGATCCTCTCCTCTTTCATCTAGAACTGCTTCATGTCATCACAAAGAGGGTACAGCAAGTCCTGAAGAATGAATGTCTCTCTGTGTCTTTGTTTTGTCATATTGTCTCTATGCTGTCATATTATTTGTTATTTAGTTTTTTTTTGTTCTTTTGACTTCAAGACGGCGCCCCGAGAGTGGCTGCCTTTCCAGCAGCTCATGTATTTTGTTTTTCTACTTTCATTCCTTTCATCACTTTGCTGCTGTGAAATGTAAATTTCTCCACTGTGAGACTAATAAAGGCAAATCCAATCCAATTTTCAAGCGTGTGCTATGCGTCAGGGTGAGACGCACATCAAGGAGATCAAGGAATTGAAAGACATGAAAGGGTTGAAAGGCGCACTTCAAAATCATACACACGTGTGACGCCACAGACACGCAGTAATAGTCCGGTCCAGTCAAATATCTGCAGGCTATCCACTGAATTTACAGAATAGCGCTTATCAGATATAAGCATTTAGACAGTCAGGAAGACAAAGTGGGAGCGAGTGTGCACACATGTTGTTGGTTGCAGGGCTCAAACATGCGATGATTACAGTTCCAACATTTCACAGGAAAAGCAATAAAGTAAAACAATCTGAGGATTAAATAGGAGAAACGGCGAGCGGGCACAGGTGTTGCAGGAAAGTGAGAGAAAGAAACAGAAGGGGAGGGAGGGTGCGTAATGACAAGAGGGAGAGAGGAAGAGGAGAGGAGGGGGGGGGGTTGAGGGAGGTATAGGAGGAGCCTTAACTTACTTCACAGAGGAACAGGAGCCTCAGAGCAATTCCAAAACAGCTGTCCGGCAGACATCACAGTCGACAGAAGTGCAGCCCCGAGGCAAGGCATCCAACATAAGAGAAGCAAGCCCACTGAGGACAAACACACAGAAGAGCAATGAGAGTCCTCAACCTGGGGAGGATCGAGATTTACTGAGGTGAGAGGGCACACGGGGGTTTATTCTTCATCTATCTTTGAATTGCTGAATGTCATCATGTGGTTGTACTGTGAAGATTGCCAGGTTGGTATTGTGGGACATTTTTGGCAAATCTCTTAACTAATACTGACACGTGCGAATACATGCAAGAGGTGTAAAGCAGATTTGTCAGGTCAGACACTTGACTAACAAGAGCAAGTTGATTCTGCTCCCTTAAGCGTAGTTACGATTACCGTCACACCGGTTCATCTTTTGAATGTGTATTTATCAATCCTATGAAATGTGATTTTCAACAGGCAATTTGAAAGAAAGCATGTGTGTAAATGTGTTTCATGTGCTCTGATTTGGATTTCCAACTCATCGCACACGAAGGCTAATGCTGATAAGATGCAGATGGTTTTAAAAAAAGGGACAGGAGATAGAACAAATGCTCCACCCTGCTATTCATTTCGCTACCGCGGCCCCTTATAAGTAAGGCCTTTGCCTTTAATTGAGCCTTTTTAAAGGAAACAAAACGGTTCCTGACTATAGTCTATGGCTATCATTTTCACTTCAATGGAAAACGGTGCTTTCAACTTTTTCAAAGGCATGAAAGCCAAGCCAGTAGTTTAAAGTGGTCGTTTATACTGGAGTATAATAATTAAGCATAAATAAAACAAGACCTATTTCAAACAAGGTAAATACCATAACAGCACATTAATCCGATATTTGGGTGGAGTATTTAATATGTGCATAGCTTCTATTTTGGAGCAAAAAAGGGAGGTCACATTTTGAACAGCTGCTTCTCTTATTCGATGTGGTGCCACCACGAATATGCAATGTTGTCATAAGTTTACACTACTAATAATATAGTGACCCACTTGTATTGAACGTGACTTGCCCTCAAATGCCCACACAAATCACGAGCCACACGTTGAATGCCAGATGCCAAAATCTTTCAACACATGATTCTGCCCCCAGTGACTAAACTCCCCCCAGTGGCGGACTGATGAGGCAAAACTCATTATTTAGAGCAGGGGTCGGGAACCTTTTTGACTAAGAGAGCCATAAAAGTAAAATATTTAGAAATGTTTTTCAGCGAGAGCCACACGCACGCGCGCGCGCACATACAAACGCTCGCGACTATATTTTCAACAAAATATCAGAATGTATTATTTAAAATAACTTGTGATAGTACTCACCGTTAACATGGAACGTTTTCCGTTCCTCGTGTTTGGTAAAAATCCAGGAAAACGATCGTAATGAAATTCAATTTGCCGGTCCAGAGGCGAAGTTACTGCTAGCTAGCCTACACACGGCTCATAAGCTTCCACACTTGCTATCTGCAATCTACTTCTCGCAGAGGTATGTTGATGCTAACGTTAACATCGGGCTTGTTAAAATGTCACCGACATTCGACTGTTTCATCGATGGTATTGTTTCATTGTAAATTAGAATCAGAACATTTTCTCTCCTCTAATGCTCCGGTGCCTTCACGCTGAAGTGCACAAGTTGGGCTCATTTAAAGGGGCGTTTACCTATTTC
The DNA here is from genome assembly GCF_051943395.1 of Hippocampus bargibanti. Lineage (NCBI taxonomy): Eukaryota > Metazoa > Chordata > Actinopteri > Syngnathiformes > Syngnathidae > Hippocampus > Hippocampus bargibanti. The sequence goes on from NC_142746.1 coordinate 18,471,744, forward strand.
AACATGACGGCCACTATCATCCAATCAACATGGCGCTTTCGGCCATTCTAGGTCAGTGTCATCCAATCAAAATTGCGCTTTCCGCCAACTGCAGCCCCAACGGGAAATGAACGGCGAAAAAAAACGACAATATGTATTATAATATGTAATATTTATCGGCGAGCCATATGCAATCATCAAAAGAGCCATATATGGCTCGCGAGCCATAGGTTCCCGACCCCTGATTTAGAGGTTGAAAGGGCTCCAGATCACTCCATGCCCACCCAGCTTGCTGTTGATGACCCACATGACACTCTGGTTTATCATGTTAGATGAATTGTCCGGAATGTATATTTAGGACGGGGTGCCATTACATTCCAGCTTCCTCAGAGGTATAAATGAAAACCCTCACTGCATTCTGTTGTGTTGGTACCGCTTGACTCTTGAGCGGTCAACACGTGCAATATTAGCCTTGTTTGAACAAGTACCAAAAGTAGGGTGCAAATCTGGGCCTATTCACAGCGCTCTAAAAACAGCAGATTAATTTGAACTGCAAAAGTTTTCTGCACCACGAACAACCGACATACAGTCAGCGTTGCAGTCAAGTCAATTGTTGTTTCCAGCGAACGTGCTTGACGAGCATTGCTTTGATTACCAACATTCTCTGATATGTGAATCATCTCCAGTGTGCTCACTTTCATCTCACCACGCCTCTTGCAGGTGTGTGGTGTGTTAGCAGCGATAGCCGAAAGCAGCATGATTGTTTTTTTCCCCAGTAATTTGTGTGTGGCTTGTGGAATTCCTCTAATGTTTGCCATATAAGCCAAAATGAGCTACCACCAGGATGCCTGATGCGAAGGTCATAGCCTCAAGCTTTCACCACACCAGCTGGCTTCTTACAGGCCACAAATGTTGACCTTGGCTAGTTTTATAAAAGATGCCCTCCATTTGAGACTACATTGTTAAATCTATGCAGAGTATTTTGCTATTTCATCTGGTTGATCAATCATGGCTAGTTATTGGCACCCCCTGTTCATAACACAACTAAAACCGGGAGTGAATATGAATTTGGTTGTCCCGTTTCAAGTACATCTTCCCTTCTTCCAGAAAGACAAAACTTGTGTTCGACATTTGTGAGGTCATAAGTCACTTGTGTTGGAACAAAATATCTGGTTCTACTTACTGCTCAAGTTCATCTCACAGGTGTTTGTTGGGGTTGAGGTCAGGGTTCTTTGCAGCCGTAACTAAGTTTTATAGCTAAGATTGACTTTTTTTTAACGGTTGAGGCCTTACAACATGCTCGAAGCATGTAACCAGAGTGAGACCACAGAAAGCCGTTTTTAGATTGGAGCAAATGTTTAACCTCCTGGGCCTGAACTGTACTTGAACTATCAGGGTTAGAAAGGATTGAGGTTCAATTCAAATCCTTTTCGAAGGCTTGGGATATTTTTGTTGTAGTCCGCTATAACATGGTATCTTCACTGAAGTTGATTAATATTTTGTCACAGAACATTAACGGCACAGTTTCCAGAGTACTTTTAGGAACCCCAGAATTCCATGTTAAAAATTGCTGTCAGGGCAGCAGTTTCAAGTCCCAGCGAGTGCCGGTCTCTCTGTCTCCGCACTAATGTGCATGCTGAATAAACATAGCCTGCCAAAAGTGTCTTTGATAAGGTTGATGCAGTATGTCTGTGTGGCGTGCAATGGAGCAGGAATGTAGAATGTCTTTTTTTTTTCCATCACTCTGTCATTTCTTTTTGTTTAACTAGATCTGACTGTTTCTGGTGATGTACTTACTGTCAGATGGCCGCTACAGACAGACCTCATAAGTAAAATGCCTATAAATGGGCAAGCTCTCTCTTGTTGCCACTCATCGCACACACGCATGCACTCAAAGAGAGCGAGAGACAGAGACAATCTACCTCTGTTGCCTCTCCGGTGTTTTGTCTTAACAATGTCTCGCTGCATCAGCCAAACCCTACATGCCCTCTGCCTTTTTTTCAGAGTTCATCCCACATTAAGCTTGTGGGGACATTTAATGGTTAGTCAGTCATGGAAACAACTCACAGAGGACAGAAAGCAATCAGAAACTTGATCAATTCGAGTACCCCTTAATACTTTGACTGCTTCCAATGAGGTTTGAGACTTTTCATCTAAAGTCAATCTTGTACTTAACAAAGCCAAATCACGTCTCTTACCAAATCTGTAACACCTTCTTTCTTAAAATCCACTTGCCCTTATTATATGGCTCTCTCCAATCCCCCCTAAAACCTTATCCGTCTTGTACGTGCCTGCGCAATCGAGCTTTCTCCAGAGCAGGATGCCCTCCACGAATCCTATTAGAGTTCCCCATTACTGGCACTCTCCCAATCTGTGAGCCAGCTGTTCTACATTAGCACACCCACAGTGGTCAAGACCAAAAGATGCACCCATCCTCTGCTATTCAGGTTTATAATATCAGCAGATGCAAGCTGACCAATGTAATGCCTATTCTTCCTTTTTTTTATCCCAGCTGCATTTCTTCAACTCTATTTTATAGTATTGTTATTACTGTCTGTAAGAGTTTATTCAACAAAGATACAATCCTACTAGATCAACATTTAACTTTCACTCACCTGGCCTGTTCCTTCAATGCAGAGTTGATGGGGCTCATGTATCACACACAGGCCAATAAAAAGTTATGTCTCAGCAGTCAGGCCTATTAGTTCTTTGGAAGTGTAAATAGGTTGTGTTGGCAACATACCCTTAACACAGAGTCGACAGGAAAAGGATATCAAACACTCATATAAAAAAGAAAATAGCTGTAAAGCAGTAGGGTTTGCGTATAAAACCGCTAGCTATTTAACCATTTTTCTGTATTCAATGTAACATTTACAGACGTTTAGCGCGGTGGTGCAATGGTTAGCGTGTCGACCTCACAGTGCGCAGGGGTCTTGGATTCAATATCTGTTCCGACCTCCCTGTGTGGAGTTTTCATGTTCTCCCTGAGCCTGCGTGGGGTTTCTCTGCATATTACAGTTTCCTCCCACATTCCAAAAAACATGCATGGCAGGCTGATTGAACACTTCAAATTGTCCCAATGTATGAATGTGAGCGTCGATGGTTGTCTGTTTCTGAGTGCGCTGCGATTGGCTGGCAACCGGTTCAGGGTGTCCCCTGCCTATTGCCCAAAGACAGCTGGGATAGGCTCCAGCAGCCCCTGCGACTCAAGTGAGGATAAAGCGGATCAGAAAATGAATGGAATAAGAGACATGAAATTGTCATAGTTTGAGGTGATGTCTGACAAAACCCAAAATAATTCTGACATTGTCTTTGCTTCTCTTTAATTTCAGACAACAGTCCTGATTGGAGTCCAAGCGACTGTCCTGTGGTCCAGTTGTTGGAAGGCTGGCGATACCCACATGGACAACATAATACTGAGAATGTAACACTGAGGATCTGTCATCCGGAAGTCGTAGAACTACTACCTGAGCCTGCTCCTACAGCCATGCCAGCAAAAGCACCAATTTATCTGAAACCCACCAACAGTAAGAAGGGGAAAAAATGTCGCCTGCGCGATATGTTGTCACCAGACATGATCAGTCCGCCACTAGGCGATTTTCGGCACACCATTCATATCGGAAGAGGCGGACAGAGGGATGCTTTCGGAGACATGTCCTTCCTCCAAGGAAAATATGAGCTCTTGCCGGGAAGAGCTGATTTCCAACCTCACTATGGTGTCCAAAGTGAGTTTCTACGCGCAAACAGTACAGGTGATGCTTCCTTTGCTGACACTCCATCTCCTGTTCTCAAGAATGCCATCTCCCTCCCAACTATTGGTGGTTGTCAGGCACTTAGCCTACCACTGATCTCCTCGACAGTATTCTCAATGCCTCCACAACCGCTAGAGGATTTAATGGGGCCTTCACCTCCTGCGAAACCCGACAGTATTGAAGATGTAGAGATCTTGCAGATGGATGCTTTGTTGCACTCAATGGACAAGTTTAGCAGCAAGGCCTTACCACCCTACAGAGACATCCAGTCAAAGCCTGACGTCCTTTTGGATCTCCTGGAGAACATGAAAAAGCCCAACTCAAAAGCGGTTATCAAGGCAAACATAGAAAACAAAAAAGAGAACAGGATTGACAAGCAATCCAGTTATTACATCACTGGTAATGGCAACAGCAGCTACAAAGCTAATGGAAGCCTTCACAGTAATACGAGTAGTGACAGCTATGAAAGTTATGCAAGAGAGAACTACAAAGCCAAAATGTACAACGACAAGAGTAGTCTCACTGACAAAAACAACGGTTTAGGACATTTTTGCAAAACCATGAACCTGGAATTCAAGCAGGAGGTCTCAGAGCGCAACGGAGAGTGGGTGGATCGAGACAGTGGGGTGGAGGAGGGCCGGACCTGTGATTTTGACATTGATTTTTCCAACGAGAAGAGCGCTTCACAGGAGTCCCTTACCCGAATCACAGGGTCTCTTTTGTCCCTTGAACTTGATCTGGGTCCGTCCATCCTGGATGATGTGCTCGACATAATGGATAAACCTGCAGTGAAAAGCAGGCCTTGAGATGCACTAAGGGCATTGGAAGAGAAAGGGAATGAATAAAGTCAAGCCAGAAGGAGACAAAGGACTTTTGTATGTGAGCTCGGGTAGACAGAGTTGCCTACATTTTCATATATTTGGGCTTCTATGGAGTGTTTTTTTTTTTTTTGCCTTGCCGGCATGTTCATATGCATGTAGTACTGAGTTACAGTATTGTGCCTTTAATCTCCATCCATCCATCCATCCATCCATCCATCCATCCATCCATCCATCCATCCATCCATCCATCCATCCATCCATCCATCCATCCATCCATCCATCCATCCATCCATTTTCTGCACTGCTTATCCTCACCAGGGTTGTGACTTGCGGATGTGCTGGAGAGACCCTCCCATGACTTTGTGCGAGAGGCCATTTTATGATATTCCACGTTTTTTTTCTTTTTCAGATTTGAGTGACAAACACTGTTTTTGTGAGTTTATCCAAATCACTCTTTCATTTCGTCTGCTTCTTTTATGACAGAGTATTATACATATTGTGGTTTGGAATTTTAACACTAATAAATTTGTTTTTATTTCCTTGATCTTGCCCATTGTGTTTTAACTGCAAACATCACCAAACCAACACCAAACACCATAATTAGAAGTCTGAAATATAAAATACAAATCAGAAGTTGAAAAACAAGAAGCACATTAAGGAAACTGGAAACCTGTTGGCTTGCGAAAGAAGGAGAGATTGACAGAAGGTCAGAGTGGTTTTATTTTCTGACTTCTAGCATTCCTTACATTCTGGCTTCTAGCCCTGCAGTGGGAGCACCGGTGGGTCTTCATCCGGCGCCTGCACCATTTGTTTGCATGTTGAGGGGACATGCAGAGGAGTGGTCTTTGACATTCTCTGAATTCCAGTTACGGTGCACAAGTGTCCCGGACCAGACATAAATCAGCTGTTTCAAATAAGGGGTGGGGTTTGGGGGGGTTCTTAGTCTAATCAAACAATCCATCAGGCTAAACGTAGAGTCACACGTTGTATATGACAAACATACAACCTAAAAGCAAACGTTGTTGAATGCTGAGTGAATGATGCATCCTTTTTTTCCCATCCACTCACAATAAAGACATGCTTGAAGTAATCGTGCTAAAGCAACAGTCAAGACGGGCAGAAAGGGGACAGCAGTCACTTGAGCCCAATGAGCACCGCAGCAGTAGCCCTCAAAAGCTGTTTCATTTCGTGTCCGCACATGTGGTACGCCTATGCCTCTCCGCTTGTGAGAGGAAGCATATGTCATGTGCAAATAATCAACAAAACTCAGACCCATTAATTAAATTATTCTTCATAATTGTCTGGGCCATTGTGTCAAATCTGACGGAATCCCCAAAGGTTCTTTTGAGTATTCATAAACAACCACAACCCCTGGAGGAATTTGAACCAGATGTTAGATAAAAACCTGTATCATCACGGACGACAGGAGAAGCCATTGGAAAATCCCAACATTTGCACCAAAAAAAGTATCAACAGGCATGCAAAACCTCCCTGCTTGAAGTAATGAAAACCTTTGCTCTCAATCTAATTACTATTTTTACACCGGCAATGGCACATCACCAACTTAATGACAGCCTTCTGCAGAATAGGCTTCTTGCAAGCTCCCTTTGCTTTTACAACGAAACCGTCGCCACAGCGCTATAGTGTGTTGTGTAACGCCCACCACCCCCCCCAAAAAAAATCTGTGGGAATGCCAGAGATCTTTGGACACAAAATTCCAGGAAATACCAGTGTTTTTATGAAATCCAGTATAAATATTTGACATATGTTTGACTCTGAACTCCATGTTCCTGTTTTATTGCTGTTTTATTCAACATTAAAGGACAACCGACACCATTTTTTGTTTCCTAACTGACATCAGAAAAACGTTTTATAGCATCTAAAATACCCAAAACACGCAGGCTGATATTTTTTGTCAAATGAAAAACACCAATAAAAATGACTTAAAGTGACCAAAAACGACTTCAAAATGAAACCGGAAATGGCCAGTTTCAGAAGGTCCTGCCCCCTTGTTCGTGACGTCACGCCAAGACGTCTTGCCTTGCTCAAGAATCAAAACAATGGCTTCAGATTCGGAGAAGATGCTTTCCTGTTACTCATCCAGTTATGAATATGATTCAAATAGTTCTGAAGAGGAAAGCATACATGTCTGCAATCGATTAAAGGAGTCCTCCCATATCAATTTGAGCATCAATGACAGAATGTAGGAAATGGGCTGATTTGTCTGCTGGGAATTGTGTCAGCGAATATCAAATAGTAGTCTTGGTGCGACACACAACGATTCACCATCGCGTTATTTATGTGTTTTCCTTCTAATTTCACCATCAACACGAAGTTTTCAGACCAAACAAAGTACCGTAAAATGCATTGTGTGTCGCTTTCTCAGTCAGGGGCCTTCCAAACGTGACGCCACGTGGGGATCGTCATCAACTCGAAAACAAGACTTCCTGAATATTCATCGCGGGTCTTAAAACGTAAAATATAAGCTATATGCCATGGACGCTCAGTAGAAGTCATTTGAAGTGATTTTACAAATTATGGTCCGGAGGCGTCGGTTGTCCTTTAATGGGCGACGTTTGTGTGTTTCACCCGAGGAAAGGAAATGGTGACAAACTCCTAACAAAATATTGCTTGTGTGCTTCATCTGAGTCAATAAAATAATTGATTTAGACACGAAATGTGTAATTTCCCTCCAATTTAACTCAAAACAAGGTGCCACTTTTTCACTTCAGTCAAAGAGTAAGGCAGGAGACAAGCATCTTGCCGTTACCAGTGACCCTGGAATTTTCCAAATCATGAATGATTTTTCAGTTCCACAAATAGAAACACCGTATTTACTATTTGTCCTGCAAACCAACGTACCAGTACCTCAGTTTTCCTGTCTGAGGTGAAGCTGCCACTTCACAGATGAATAAACTGCAGGCCAAGAGCCACCAGAGCCAAAGAAAGTACGACTAAATCTTTCCACTCATGTTTTACAGCAGAGGTGCATAACGTGTGCTTTGTTTTTGACTGAGAGGCATTAATAACCCCCTAGTCACACCTCATCTGAACCTAAACAGGGTATGACTGATCCGACCCTGTTTGCATGTAATTTTCTCCGTGCGGGCATATAAATAGTATCGATATAACCGGGACTATCGATATATCCGATATCGATATAACGAGACTTTACTGTAATTCGCTACCAGATATTCAAAAGTTTGTCCACTCCATTGCCAGGGTTTTTGTCATTGTCACTCAAAATTGCAGGACCCACAGAATATTGAGTTTTTGGACTACATAAACATTTTAATGCAGTGTCCGAATTCTTAGACTTTCTTCTTTCATCAGAAAAAAAGGTAAGTGCTAAATTATATGGGTCTGGAGTTATAGGAGCTTGAAATGAGGGTGGCTGTCCAAAATACAATGCAATACATACATATTGGGCTATATAGCGCTTTAGCAACAGCTGAATCTTCAACAAAGCGCTAACATGGAAAAAAAAATGGAAATACTGCCCCCTTGTTGAAGGGAAAAACATTGCCAGAGGACACACCAGTGCTTTATTGGCCCCCTCGCAAGAAAGGCCAAAACCTGAACAAATTCGGGAATGGCGATCCATGTCATATTTTCAATTCCAAGTAAATTCGCGGATGGCAGTGAATGAGGTAAATACTGAAAGACATCCATCAATCAATTTTCCATCACGGATAATTGTTGAAATTGTCAACTTTTCCAATTTGTAATCTTGACTGAGCTTTATATGGGAAACTCCTTTTGGAAGGTGAGAAATAATTCCAGCCTTCACTGAGAGCGAGATTTGCTTCAATTTACCAGACATGTTCTGAGACCGTGTGCTGGGGGTATCAGTCGGAATCGTTGCTAAGGAACATCGGGGAATCCTGTGTTTTGCATTTCTGCTCAGAAAAGCAAGGTCACGGCTATGCAACTACAGTAAAGTCTCGTTATATCGATATCTGATATATCGATAGTCCCGGTTATATCGATACTATTTCTATGCACGCACGGAGAAAATTGCATGCAAACAGGGTCGGATATATCGATAGTCCCGGTTATATCGATATTTTTTCGGACTCCCTTGAATATCGATATAACGAGACTTTACTGTAATATGCATGTATTGCATTCTATTTTGGACAGCCACCCTCATTTCAAGCGCAAATAACTCCAGACCCATATGATTTAGGAATTAACTCTTTTTTTCTGATAAAAGAAGATAGTCTCAGGTTTCTTACGCTGCATTGATTTTTTTATGTAGTCCTACAACTCGATATTCTGTCGGTCCTTGCAATATGAGTAAAAATGACAAAAACCCTGGCACTGGAGTGGACACATGTTTGCACATCTGGCGTTGAATGAGTTAATTGTTTGAGATATTTGCTGAAATAGCAGAGCTGGTCTGGAGATCCCTTTCGAAAGACAACAAAAGGATTTGTTTCCTTTTGTTTTGTTTTCTTTTTTTTCCGAGTGAGGTCCTTCTTAAGGCTGAATAAAAAGATCATGAGTCAGAGTTGATGCAGCGCAGATGCAAATAAGCTCATACAGGATGGCGGACTATTGATAGCTTGAGTTCTCTACACTGTTGACCGCTGTTTGTCTGACAGTAACCATGGAAATTTGGGGTTGTATCTTTAGCACGTGACGGCTGCACAGAAACAAGGGCGAGAGCTAAACACGGCACTGTCATCTCTGCGGCACCAGAATACCTCTGTGACAAAACCCAGACACATTTAGCCAAGGTGCCCTGCGAGGCAATTCATACACAAGACTGTCTTTTTAGAACCGCGATGGGAGGTTGCATTTGATTGAAATCTGAAGTCAAAGAGGAGTTTCTTATAAGACAAAATAATATCCGGCTGATTGGAGATCAGTAAAATATCCCTACTGTGTACATTACACAATCTACAGCCACTGTATACTGTATTTTTAGTCTTTTTAAGACATCATTAAATGTTAGTGCAGAATTCAGATTATATGTTTGTATTTTATGTTCAGAATGAGCAGGTTAGACAGAGATTCTTTCTATTGAATGTCTGGGCCATAGGTGTCAAAGTCAGAGCTTGCACTTTGTTGCACGATTGTTATGCTAAATGTGATGCAAAGTTATCATCATCTTGGTTCAAATCACATGCTTCTATTTTTATTTTGCATTTTACATGCCCCAGGTGGATTGCAGAAACAGACCACTATGTTACTACCAAAGGCTTGGTCTGTTACTGTATTTATATATTTGGTCATTACTACATTTCTTCCCAGCAGCCGTCTTTGAATTCTCTTAATGTTTTTGGAAGGAGTGGCACTGATCTTAGGGATTGTCTCCCTTCTAGATTCCGGATGACATCATGTGACATCTTCTTATCCAGTAGGCCAATAACAGCATCCCTGTCACTCTCTTGAAATGACTTGACTGCTGTCAACCTTCTTGGATCCAGTTCTGCGGTCAGGTCAGTGAGGATGAATGGCTGTCCTATAATTAGTGTTGCTGATGCAGACCAAATAGACCAAACTTAGATCTACGTTCTAATTTGTTGGCAGTCAAGTATTTGCATTGCTCTAAAAGTAGGGCGGTGGTAGGTCTTCTCTAATGACTGTTAGGTTCTGAACCGAACTGAATAATGTTTTGGATTTGAGTAACGCGGGTTCCGAAAAAGTGTAAAAAAAAAAAATTGCTACAGAAACGCATAGACAAAATACAAACTAAAATCTGGTCAGTAGGAAGCAGGGGAAAAAATGCATAAAACCACACCTCTTGCAAAGGTGAGGTACAACCAAACGCTGAGAACACACACATTGAAAATCAAAGGCCCCATAACGCAAAAACAGAGTTCAAGATCGATAAAAAAATGAATAATGTGCATTCAAAGTTGGATGACAAAACGTCTAGAATACAATACTTGAAACTTAGCAACTTGGCAATCCTTAAATACTTGGCAAGGCTTGATGGGGAAAACGTGGAACAGGTGTGCCTGCTATAGGGAAACACCCTTCACTCCAGCTGGAACTAAAACATAATGAAAACAGACAGAACATGACAACCTTTGTTTTTAGAGCCAGAAGGACCTCAGTTGGGTTTCCGTTGAAGACAAAAATGCAAAAATAGGAGCTCGTTGGAGAGGTTTGGTCTGACAGCTCGAAAAGTGCAAAGCTTCTTTCACCTTTCACTTCCTGCATCATTTCAGGTGTGTGATTTGTTGATAAACAGCGAAGTGTATTGAACAGGGAACCAGTGCATGACAGAATGGGAGGGATATTATGTTGTAATCTGGCTAGCTATCTCGCTAGCTAGCTATTTGCTATCTATCTCACTCCCTGGCTAGCTATTAGCTATCTATTGGCTGGCTAGCTAGCTTTCTATCTATTTGAGTTACTTCCAGGTTGAACCTGGAAGTAGGTTATGTTATGTTGCAATTTGGCTAGCTATCTCGCTCGCTATCTATTTACTTTCTATTTGCTATCTAGCTCCCTGGCCGGCTATCTAGCTAGTTATCTATTGGCTATATAGCCATTTAGCTGGCTGGCTAGTTATATAGCTGGCTAGCTATTAGCTATCTATTGGCTGGCTATCTTTCTATCTATTTGAGTTACTTCCAGGTTGAGTGAACGCTGGCGCGTGTGGCTGCTGCTGCTCACCACACAGAAAAACCTATGCTGTGTCTGTAAAGTGACCTTGAGAGTTTTGAAAGTCGTTTCTAAATGAAATGTATTATTATTGTATGTATTATGTTGCAATATGGCTAGCTATCTCGCTTGCTTGCTATCTATTTGCGGTCTAGCTCCTTTCGCTATCTAACTCCTATCTAGCTAGTTATCTATTGGCTATACAGCTATCTAGCTGGCTAGCTATTAACTATCTATTGGCTGGCTAGCTAGATTTCTATCTATTTGAGTTACGTCCGGGTTGAGTGAACGCTGATGCGTGTGGCTGCCGCTACTCATCCACAGAAAAACTTATCTTATGATTGTAAAGTGACCTTGAGTTTTGAAAGGCGCTTCTAAATGAAATTTATTATTATTATTATTATTATTATTATTATTATTATTATTATTTAACACGATCGAAAGGATACTGTAACGCTGGAGTCGCCATTCAATTAATTCAATAATTAATGATAAGGCTAAGTCATGCATGTTTACTTATGTCCTCACAAGGTTTTCGCGGTAGCACTGTTGGGTCCCGCCTGCAGCTGCTCGGGTGTTCGTCGTTTAAATCAATAACAGTTAAAAGGATTCCCGGCACGACCATTCAGTGTCGGATCATTGTTTGTTTCACCCTGTCGTGTTTGTTTTGTCATGTTTTACTCATGGTTTTGTTTGCTACTTTGGACCTTTTTTTCCTGATGACTTTGTTGTTTGAGATTTTGTTACTGCTGACTTTATTTGATACAATTTGTCAAATACAACCTGCGTCTCCCTCATTCCTGCTTTTTTTTATTTCGTCTTGTCACGTTTTACTCATGGTTTTGTTTGCTACTTTGGACCTTTTTTCCTGATGACTGTTGTTTGAGATTTTGTTCGTGCTGACTTTACGTCATGCAATGTGTTAAATACACCCTGATCCTCCCTCCTGCCTGCTTTTTTTGTTCCGTCTTGTCATGTTTTACTCGTGGTTTTGTTTGCTACTTTGGACCTTTTTGTCCAAATTACTTTGTCGTTTTGAGATTTTGTTCCAGCTGACTTTATTTCATACAATTTGTCAAATACATCCTGCTCCTTCCTCCTGTCTACATTTTTGGGGTCCATCACCACCTTGCAAATCGTGACAGAATTGCCACAATAGTGTTTTTTTAAATTTATTTATTTTTCTGTTTCGTATCTTACAGATGGGTTATTGTACCAATATCACAGCACTAAAACATGAAATTTATCCACATGTTTTGTGTTGAGGTCAGAGGAGTGCATTCCTTACCTTATGGACAGTAAGCTTCAGGATTCTGCCTTTTAAGGTAAGAAACCAGTCTGATTCTCCTTATTCCAAACTCCATGCGCGATCCCTCTTTCTAACTGAGTGCCCCAGACCATCCAGTTATATTTTCTCACCCATCAGCCATGCAAACAAAATAGATTCTAGTTTTTTTTTTCTCCATAAATTTTAAACAGCGCTGTGGGCTTGGATTTTATGGTTGTTTTTGAAAGGGTTTTTTTGTATTGTGGCTAAAATGTAATTGAAAGATTCCATTTCAAAGTTCAGTTAATTATAAAGAATTAAAGAGCCATGAAATGAGCATCTAAACTGGCACTGTTCTTCTCTTTGTTATTAGATTCTTGCACCTTCAGATTGTGCGTCCGTGTATGATCAGCAGCCGCAATAGCGGTGGGGTGCTATTCAAATATTTTGATATAAGAATCATGATAAATCATTCAATACATTTATTTTTATGATAATTCAGAAGGAATGTTGTGTAATATTCACAAATGATGTACTATGTAGCTGGCTAGCTTGTGTGGCTAGCTAGCTATGTAGCTGGCTAGCTGTATATCTTTCTCGTTGGCTGGCTAGCTATCTAGCTGGCTATCTATTGGCTATCTATTAGCCAGAGAGCTAGTTTTTTTTTGGGTGCAAAAAGTGCAAAGCTTCTTTCACCTTTCACTTCCTGCATCATTTCAGGTGTGTGATTTGTTGATAAACAGCAAAGTGTATTGAGCAGGGAACCAGTGCATGACAAAATGGGAGAGATATTATGTTGCAATCTGGCTAGCTATCTCGCTAGCTATCTATTTGCTATCTAGCTCCCTGGCCGGGGAATCCAGCTAGTTATCTATTGGCTATATAGCTATCGAGCTGGCTGGCTCGTTATCTAGCTGGCTAGCTATTATCTAGCTGGCTAGCTATTAGCTATTAGATTGGCTGACTAGCTAGCTTTCTATCTATTTTTTCCGGGTTGAGTGAAAGTCAAAATTGTTTTTAGAAAGAAAACAAAATTAAGCATCTTATAACCCTCATACAATTGATTTAATACACACTTTTGTTTATTTGGCTACACCTGTTCCGTTTCTGAATAGTCGACTGATGGCAGTTTCAAAGTCAAAATGCCACTATTTACCAAACGTTCACGTTTAATGGTTTTATTCAGACTGGTGAGTAGCGCCCTCTATTGTCGGCGTTTTCCAACATTCATATCCGGATTGATAATTCCATTTAAAGTGTAAAGATGCGTTTGAATGTATGTCATGACATGTAATTCTTGAAATCCAGACATAAACAGCAACTATTATGCATTTTTGTCTGAAAGCTTACATGTTAACAGTAAATAGAGTACCTCTACAATATGTGTACTTATACAATTTTTTTGATTGAAACTGCCAGAAATGTTTTTGATTTTGTGCTGATAATTTTGAGGGGTCATTGTGGCAGACTAGTTCTCACGTATGGGCCCGTATAGTGTTTCTATAAAATAAAACGACCTGCTTCGAGATAAATATTTTTGAAGTACGGTATACATTTTATTTTTTGTTTATGTAGACATTAATAAGAAATATTCTATTCTAAGTCTATTTTCTTTGTCTTACAATAGCTATCTGGCTGGCTGGCTAGCTATGTAGCTGTCTAGCTATTAGCTATCTATTGGCTTGCTAGCTAGCTTTCTATCTGTTTGTCTTACTATTATATTTATAATAATAATAACAATAATAATAATAATAATGCATTACATTTTAAGCACCTTTCAAAGCTCTCAAGGACACTTTACAGTCACAGAAAAGCTTAGGTACGATAATAAATAAAATATAATCAATATTTGAGTTACTTCCTGTGACTGTAAAGGGACCGTGAGAGTTTTGAAAGGCGCTTATGAATGAAATGTATTATTATTATTACTTAAAAATATATGTGGATCCAAATTATTTTATTTTCTGCAGCCATTTGAAAATTAAAAATGGAGTAAATTTAACATGATTTTTTTTTCTTCCAATGCAGCAAGTCCCTCATGCTCTTTTACTCTGTGGAGTTCACAACTTTTTTTTTTTAATTCAGCTCTCTCAATATCAATATCTGGCTGTAATAGTGTCATATATTTTTATTATTCATTTTAATGGTAAAGTGGTAGGATATCACCCCTCCACCCCATTTCATTTTAAGCAATAGAGTTTAAAAAAAAAACAAGCAATGGCAGTGCATACCAACATTTCCACAATGTAGTATAAAAATAACATTTCTGATAACAGGCTACTGTTGCGGGCTTGCTTGGTTTTGTGTTGTGGTTAGGTTAATTCACATGAGCTAGAAGTAGGTTGAATATATCTATTTAAGAAAACCCTGTCCTTACCCCGCGCCCCTCAATAAAAGTGGTCTTGAACCACCACTGAACATAGGGTGTTCCCCACTTCTTGCCTAAAGTTGGCTGGGCTAAATTCCACTTAGCTAGAACAATGGATGGATGGGTGGGTTTCAAATCTGTAGTTATGTCGTTTGTTGTGTTGAGAGTGTTTTTTTTTTTTGCCTTTATTCTTCTTGTTGTTGTTCCCAATTAGTTTGGATGCATTTTCTGTAAACCGCCCGACAAAATGGATTTGTAGACTTTTTAGATTGTTACCACAATGTGTACACACCCTCAAATACCCAACATCAGTTGTACCTCGTCACTTCAATTCATCCAAAAGAGTATACGGTACATCTCATTAATGTGAAATGTAATTTCTATTTTCAACAGTTAAGTAATCGCATTTAACTCATTCACTGCCAAAATATGTTAACCACAGTGCCAGGGTTTTTGTCATTTTCACTCAAATTTAAAAGAATATTGAGTTTTAGGACTACATAAACATTCAATGTAGCATAAGAAACCTTGGACGTTCTTCTATTCCTCAGAAAAAAAAGTTAATTCTTAAATCACACGGGTCTGGAGTTAAACTGAGCTTGAAATGGGGGCGGCTGTACAAAAAGCAAATGCTGCCAGCTTATGGGAGGTAAAAATATTGCCAGAGGTCTGACAGCAGCTTAATCCGCAACCTACAAAAAAAAAAAAAAAAAACGGAAAAAATTCTGGAATGAGGTCAACAGGATTGGTCCCAAAATGGAACCTTGTTGAACCCCGAATGTGATCCGACTCATGACCACTCATTTCCAGATGTCTGACCGGTGCTTGATTCGCACCTACCCCCACGAGAAAAACCAAACCCGATCAAATTTGGAAAAGGCGCTCCACGTCATGCTTTTCAATTCCCAAATAAATTTGGGAATGGCAGTGAATGAGTTAAATATATAGGCAGACAAGAACTATTTGACAACTACGGGCGGAGCTCGGGGTAATGGGGATCGATGGGAGTCACACAACCTTTACTGACAATTGATGGATGGAAAAATTCATGGCGTGGGCACTTTTTTTTGTTTCCTAACTGACATCAGAAAAACGTTTTATAGCATCTAAAATACCCAAAACACACAGCCTGATATTTTTAGTCAAATGCAAAACACCAATAAAAATGAGTTAAAGTGTCCCGAAACTACTTCAAAGTGACCTTGGAGATGGCGAGTTTCCGAAGGTCCCCACCCCCCCGTTCGTGACGTCATGCCAGGACGTCTTGCCTTGCTCTAGAATCAAAACAATGGCTTCAGATTCGAAGAAGATGCTTTCTTGTTACTCATCCAGTTATGAATATGATTCAAATAGTTCTGAAGAGGAAAGCATAAATGTTTGCAATCGATTAAAGAAGTCCTTCCGTATCAATTCGAGCCGGTAGGACTCCAATGTAGCGTCCCAGAAAATGCACAAGATGGCGCCCAAGAATTTGTGTCAACTACGTAGTATCAAATAGTAGTCTTGGTGCAACACACAACGATTCACCATCACGTTATTTATGTGTTTTCCTTCTAATTTCGCCATCAACACAGATCAACTCGAAGTTTTCAGACCAAACAAAGTACCCAAAATGCATTGGGTGTCGCTTTCTCGGTCGTAGGCGTTCCAGACGTGACGTCACGTCAGGCATCGTCACCAACTCAAAAACAAAACTTCCTGAATATTCAGCGCGAGTCTTAAAACGGAAAATATAGCTATATGCGGTGGAATCTTTGTAAAATACGCACAGTATAAGTCATTTGAAGTAATTTTACAAATTATGGACACATCTTGTCCGGAGGCGTCGGTTGTCCTTTAATTTCACACTTGATGTGTGCAAACGAACAAACTATTTGCAAACAAATATTCCTTTTATCAATTTGCTGCTGTGAAATGTAAATTTCTCCACTGCAAGACTAATAAAGGCAAATCCAATCCAATCCAAAGCAAAAATAATCGCGTGTATATCAAATAGTAAAAACCCACTAAAACGGTGTCATGCTAAGTGAGGTCAAAATTGTCTGAGAAACTCAAAATTCTCTGAGTGACACTTCAGTCTTACCAGTCATGTCCACGAAAAGCAACTCGTGAGAATCCTATTTCAGTGTTGTAAAAAGCAACAACAAGACCAAGAAAACTCATCAAAACTCATATAAGTGCCCTTGCCATCTAATTACGCCCAAACTATTCCTAAACTGAATACCGCAGGCTTTGGTTTCTTGTCCTGTGTGAAACCCAAACACGTTTGTGGCAAGCAATTACTCTATTATGTGGTTGTGAGCTAAAAAGAAAGTACAACTACTTGCTGACATGTGGGGAACCACTGGGTGGCACAATGCCAGCACTGAATTCTCTGAACACTATCGTTTTTTTTTTATCGTGTCGCCATGAGTTCTTACACTGCTTTTTTTATTCAAGACACATATTCCAGTCACGTGCAGTCAGTGGAGGCAGTGCCTCACCTGTCACCATGGAAAGCTGTCATGGAAATATCAAATGAAAAAATAAATTAAACAGTTAGATGTATTTAGTGATTTGTACTTTAAAGTTCTTGTCCATTTAACTTCACCGTTTTTTTCAAAATCGCTGAATTTTCACATTTACCGTTCAAATACTAAGTAGAGACGAGCGGTGACGTCATTGATGACGTCAGTGCATCACCAGCCATGAACCTCACCGCACGTCACTGACATATTCACTATGTTCCCTGGTCACAATTTTCACTTTATAGGCGTTTTGTGATGTTGTTTGTGTGCCCCTATTCTAAACTGGAACATATACTTTAAAGATCTTGAGGGGGAAAAAAAAACCAATGTCGTTTATGGGTGTTTGGCAAGTCTTTCATTTCTTTTATCGCTTCGTCCTAATTTAAAAAAAAGGGTGAAAGTGCATGACAATCTTGTCAAATTTTACTGGGAGAAGCCCAACCGGAGCAGTTTAAAAGCAAATTTTATTTTTAATTAAAGAATCAGAATCAGAAAACCTTTATTCGTCCCACAATGGGGAAATTTGCAGAGAGATCCATTTTTCTTTTGTGAAACATTTTTGTGCATGCAATACTTTGTTTTTCTTTTCGAAACCCCTACCTTCCCCAAATCCTTTCAATTTTATGTCGATTGCAAATTTCCCCATTGTGACTATTAATATTAAAGACTTAATAATAATAATAATAATAATAATAATGTTATTGTTGTTATTATCAGTATTATTATTATTTTGTTTTTGTACTTCTTTCCTTCCTGTCATCTTAGTTAAATAACTTTGCCGCGGTGAAATGTAAAATTCTCCACTGCGAGATTAATAAAGTGAAATCCAATCCTATTATTATTATTATTATTATTATTATTATTATTATTATTATTATTATTATTATTATTATTATTAGTAGTAGTAGTAGTAGTAGTAGTAGTAGTAGTAGTAGTAGTAGTACCATATATTCCGGTGTATAATTTGAGTTACTTCGGGGTTGAGTGTGGCTGCCGCTGCTCACCCACAGAAAAACGTTGTCCTGTGACTGTAAAATGACCTTGAGAGTTTTGAAAGGCGCTTATAAATGGAATGTATTATTATTAGGAAAAGCCTTGATTTTCTTTCACCCTGCGCCTTATACTCAGGTGCGCCGGTATATGAAGTAATATTGAGCCACAATAGGTCTCGCAACTACTGTCAGACGCCACCGACTCCATTTCCCCCGTAGAAGAAATAGTCCGTAACCCCTGGCTCTGCTATAGTGCTTTTTAATGTGGTGTGCCTTATATTTTGAAAACCTTTATATATTTGTATAATATATTTAAGAAAACTGTTTTCATTCGTTGAACGTGCGCCTTATAGTCCTGTGCGCCTTATATATGGGAAAAAAATGAAAATACACCATTCATTGCGTTTTTCTGTGGGTGAGCAATGAATGTAATAATAATGAAATAATTGAAATAATAATAATGTAAATTTCTCCACTGTGAGACTAATAAAGGCATATCCAATCCAATCCAATTGGGGGTACGCCTTATACTCCGATGCGACTTATACACCATAAAACACAGTATTTGACGATGTCGGATGTGAGATGGCAGTGAATTATTCTCGAAACTGAGACTGCGCTTAGGAACTCATTGTCCCGGTTTCTACATCATTAATATTTTTGCTATTAAAAAAAAAAGCATTTGTTTTGCAACAGTTCATTTCCATACAGGCACAAACAAATGAATGGCACCATGCTGCAAACAACCCAGGGCCTCATTTTGTCTCATTGTTCTGCTATGAACCCATTGGACTAATGTCGTACTGATTTAATTTCCTCTTATTTCCCCACAACTCTTGCTATGCGTCAAAGAGAAAATAATGTGTGTCATTATATGCACATTCATGCATGCCCCAGTTCTCAATAAGATTGTTGAGGGTATATTGGAAAACTATTCATAGAGGTTATACATTACATATGTGATTCATATTCATGTTGTACCCGGCCGGCTCTTGTCATCTCATCCTTGAGTTAATGAATTGTATATATGCTGTACTCGACCCTTGTTTAAACATTAAGTTAGACAAAATGAATTTAAAATGTGAAACTATTGCTTGCCTTGTGTTTCATAACTCAGGGTCAAGCCAATAACAATTCATTTTCCATGACTGAAATGCTTTTATTTGAATTTAGGTGCTGATAATCCAGATTCTGTTTCACAGAAACTGTGTTGGTTTGTTATTTGTGTGGCTTTACTGCATTCGATAGCAAAAAAAATGTCTCGTTCATTTTTCACTCGATCATTTTACAGTGACGGATAGTTTTTAGCGCCAGCCATGGTTTTTGTTTGTTACTTTGGATTTTTGCTTTTGTCATGTCAAAGTTCTAAATTTACTTTTTCTCTTTGTTTCAAATTTGTCAAATATAACCTGCTTCTCTCGCCTACATTTTGGGGTGTACCACCACCACCACCACCACTACACAAGTGACACATTTAACGTTATGTAACTTTATGTGATGGAATTAACTTTGTGTATCCATCCATTCAATGTCTGAGAAATAACTACCGTTGTTATTACTAACACATAGGGATGTAATTTAGGGTAATTTGAGCAAATGTTATAATAGCAATGTGTCAAATTGGTAGTAATTCACAATCATCTCTACCTATAATTTGGCTATTGTTTTGAAAAAAGTTGGTGATGCCTGTACTACATAAACGACAGCTAATTACATAAAAAATCAGTCAGCACTGAGGAATTAAATGTGTGGATTACAATTTTTTTCATTGCATAATATTTTTTTTTGCAATGTGTTATGAAGTATATCTGCAATGCAGATGAAATATAGACCAAATAAAATGAATGAATGAATAAATAAATACGTGAATAAATACATAAATAAATAAATAAACAAACTGAGTTAAAAATGCGTCTCGGGAAGTTGGAAAATGTTCCCCTAACAAATTATATACAAAAGTCACATTGATTTTTTTTTTCTTATTTGCTATCATATAACATTTATATGCCACTTACATTTCAGTGGCAAAAGTATAAGCATTTGTGAGTGTGTACGTGGGTGCATTTGTATGCGAGCGCACGCATGACTGTGTATTTGTCATCCATTACACTGGATGCTTAGAGCTTCTTCTCAGTCTCTATCCCTAGGGACTTTTCATGACAGGACCATGTTGCTTCCAGACTGTGATGAAAGTCAAGTGTTTGGCTGCTGGTCAGTGCGCGGAATACAAATCTCCAGTGGATCAATAATACAATTTTTTTTTTTTTTTAGAATGAAAGAGAATTGTATTGAACATAACGTATTGAACTATATCTATTCAGATGGCTAGCTATCGATTAGCTGGTTGGCTGGCTATCTATTGGCTATCTATTAGCTTGCTGGCTAGCTGGCTATCTATCGGCTATCTCATCGCTAGCTAACTAGCGTTTTATTTATTTGAGTTATTCCGGGTTGAGTGAACGCTGGCGCGTGTGGCTGCCGCTGCTCACCGACAGAAAAACTGATCCAGTGACTGTAAAGTGACCTTGAGAGTTTTGAAAGGCGCTTACAAATGAAATGTATTATTATTATTATGTTTGTGAATTTTATGCATTTTTATAACACATGAAATATAGTCACATAACATTAGCTATTAGCATGTTGACACACGGCCTATCATTATTAATCGAGACATTGGATTGAATTGGATTAGCCTTTATTAGTCTCGCAGTGGAGAAATTGACATTTCACAGCAGCAAAGTGAGGAATGGAAAAGAATAAGTAGAAAAACAAAATACAGGAGCTGCTGTAAAGGCAGCCACTCTCGCGGCGCCATCTTGAAGTCAAAACAACAATAAAAAAAACTAAATAACAAATAACGTGACGCAACGCAAAAAAACACAGACAGTCATTCAATCATAAGCCCTTTCTGCACCCCCTTTGTTGTATGAAGCAGTTCTAGATGAAAGAGGATAGGATCAAAGGGACTTTTTCACCAGTGGATCAGGGACGTCATGGTAAAATAAGCACATCTGCTACAAGCTAAATGTTGAAAGCAAACACAAAGCTGTAGCATCCATTGACGAAGAAAGACTGTCTCACATCTCCTGTCAACACGTAAATCCGCTTCATTTCCAAGCCGCGACACTTCCACATACATTGAATGTCAGCCCAAATAGCTGTTCTTTGACGTGTTGCCTGCAATTGACTGGCAACCATTACCGGGTGTTACCCCCCCCCCCCCCCACCCACCCACTGCCTAAAGACAGCTGGAACAGTCATGTAACATTTTCACAGTGTGGACCCTATGCTCCCTATGACAGCGACTGTGTCCCCTGTTGGAAGTCATCATGTATTCCTCCGGCATTGCTTCGCAGTCAATCATTAAATGCCTCACTTTGCTATCGGATGGGACGGAATGCCATTAACCTTTTAGCTTCTCCCACGGAAATGTCCTTAAAGGCTAGCTGGGAACGGCAGGGTCACTATAACACCATCAATCCCACCCATCAGGCAGAGTATCTATAGTAACATTGGGAGTGGCAAAGATTTTCACATTTCTTGCTGAGCTCTAGTGACTTAGGGTATAATCAATCACTATCAGAAGGTAATGTATAGTTACCTGTATTTGGCTATCCTTGATTGATGATTTCATCAGAGCTGATCAGGTCATTTTTAAGGGCAAGGCAAACGGGTATTTTTAAAACGGTCTATTAATGCTATTTCGGCACAAGATTGGATGCAGGCGAGCAGAAATAAAAATGCACTCGAAGGTATCGCTGAAAAGGTTTCAATGGACCAATACTGTACGACTGAGAGCTTACACAGACACTTAAAGGTATGGGTGACCCAAAAAGATGCGTACCCATGAAAATTTCAATTGTGGCTTTCATTAAAAAGCTATTTATTTCAAATTACAACCACACATTAATCAGTTTATGGAAGACCGTTCACCAGAGTTTCAGCTATTTCCGTCAATTTTTAGTCAATTTATGGCTTTCCCAAGATGTGTTCCAAATGTCCACCATTTCGTTGCAAGCAAACCTGTACTCGCCTGACAAAGTTGTCAATCACTTTTACACACTCCTCCTTCGGAAGAAAACATTGCTGCGGTGAGGGACTCAGTAGGACGCATCTATTTGAGTCACCCTCCCGAAAGAGGAGTGTGTAAAGGTGATTGACAACTTTGTCAGACTAGTACAGGTTTGCTTGCAACGAAATGGTGGACATTTGGAACACATCTTGGGAAAGCCATAAATTGACTAAAAATTGACAAGAATATCTGAAACTTTGGTGAATTGTCTTCCATAAACTGAATAATGTGTGGTTGTAATTTGAAATAAATAGCTTTTTAATCAAAGCCACAAGTGAAATTTTCATGGGTACCCATCGTTTTGGGTCACCCTGACTTGATGTATCATATAAGGATGAAAAGGTTCCTTCAGCCGTCATCTGTACTTGTTTGAAGGTGTTGGATGTTTCGCTTCTTATCCAAGAGGCTTCGTCAGCTAACTAAAATGTGCTAGTAGCTCTGGCCCAGACCTCTGCTATGATAGGTCGCTGCTCTAAGGTTGTGGGAGCAGTGGACCATTTCCTGAGGCTACACTCATTGCTTCTATTGTCCTGACTGATTATGGTCTACGACTGGCCTGATTGACCCATTTGCACTGGTATCACCTCATCAGCATAACTAAGCCAATGTTGCCTTAAAAGTCGGTTGTAGGAACGATCCAAATTGAACCTCACACCACCATGGCGATTTAGTGAAGGATTTTGCTGTTTTATGAAAATAGCTTCTTTTACTCCCCTTTCAAAAAATAAGCTCCTGTACGACTGAGAGCTTACACAGACATATCATATAAGGCTAAATTGTTTTTCAGGTGCAGTTCAAATGCATACAAGGTAGTGACTAGCATTTGTGAGAATCTTGCCAGCCGGTCAGACAATCTGTAAATTTCCTAAACAGTCAGTTGTTTGGTGAGTTTTGTGGGCAACATCAGAATTTTTCGGGGAATGGGCATCCATCCATATGTACAACATGCTATCCATTTTCTATTCACTTGATCCAGTTCAGTAAAATCCCAGCTGTCCATGGGTAGGTGAAGTACACCCTGAACTGTTCTTCAGAAAATCGCAGGGTACACTCAGAAAAAAATATATACAATACTATATAATACAATATAAATGATTTATATTAACATTATTTCACACTTCCACCTAGGGACAATTTGGAGTATTCCATTAAACTGCATCTGCAATGCATATTTTGGGAATGTGGGAGGAAACTAAAGACACAAAAAATAACTGCTTTTAGGCGCTTAGCAACTCATGTTTTGAAATTGATGTACAGGATGCAAATGAATGAGACCCTTTTTATCTCCCAATTGAATATTTTGAGTTTAATCCATTTTTCAGACTGCCTGGGATTTTTATCACTGTGAAACAGCATTGTCAATGGATTTGCACATATTGATTCTGACCAATGAATCTGCTGTCAATGTGTCCAGCTGTCTTCTTCCACAAATGAAAGAATGAGTCAAAAAGTAATCCCACTGTGTGGCTCCATAGCAAACTTAATTACGACAAAACAGAAGCAGACCTATTTCAGTCAATTTCCAACTCCGATGTGAATTTGAATCTCTGCTCGAGAGTTCCACCTCACAAAAATCACGTTTTTTTGTTTGCAGGGTCTCGTGTATTGAAGGCTATATTTTTGATTGACAGGATTGTCATCATTGTGCGTGTGCGCCCATGGGGTGCGACACGTACCACCAAATTAGCTCCTGGAATAAAAATGGCAATCATTGCTATAATTATAGGATTCAACATCTCGAACAAATAGTCCAATTACCAAAAATGGCGGAGGCGCTGTGAGGTAGTGATTAATGCAAAGGATTAGCAATTTCATAAGCAATAAGAAATAAGAAATAACACATTTTCTCAAATTACTGCTCCCAAGACTGTAATGTGTCCCCATTTAACGTGTTTTTTTGGTATGACAGTACTCCCCAAAATCCAATTTAACTCGTTCACTGCCAGACGTGTAAAAATGTGTCTACTACAGTGTCAGGGTTTTTGTCATTGTTACTTGAATTCCAGGATCCATAGAATATTGAGTTTTAGGACTGTGTAAACATTCCATGCAGTGTTAGAAAATTTAGGCTCTTTACTTTCATCAGAAAAAAAAGTTAATTCCTAAATTATATGGGTCTGGAGTTATATGAGCTTGAAATGAGGGCGGCTGTCCCAAAAAAAACATACATACATTGATACCTTGGCTTACGAACTTAATTGGTTCCCAGACAGAGTGTGGAAGGCGAAAAGTGTGTATCCCAAAAATTAATTTCCCATAGGAAACCATTAAAATGAGAATAATCCGTTCCCAGGTCCCCATAAAACATAATGTTCTACTTTCTAATTCTCTAAGCCTTAAAACTACACAAAATATGCCTTATTTTATGTATAATAAATGTGCTATGGTATGTTAATTAAAGAAATAAACTGTACAGTATAATAAAGGAGTTTTATTTACCTTTGTGATGGAATGGAGTGGCCGGTTTCATCAGCATTAAACAGTTGATGACGGACGTAACCTTCTTTCACCATCAAATTTAATTGGGAAGTTTCAATTCCCAAATAAATTTGTGAATGGCATACCGTTTATTCAGCTGCTTTTCAATAGGTTGCATTTTTTTCTGGGAAAGATAACATGAAAATAGTCACAAATATTCCATTCCCTTTTCCAGCTCTTGTGTCCTGTTTGCTACCGTAGCATGTGAAGGTTACAAGTTTCTTTTTTTTTTCCTTGAACCTACCAGACCACTTTTAAAAAGTAAAAAGGACAAGCAGCATCCGAGGGAATGACAAAAACACAGACAATCACTTATCTTCAACTCTTTTGTACAAACACAGCCAATCCCCAAGTGCCCACTGTCCACCCCGGGGTCAAATTCTCCTGCCCTCTGGATTCATTGCAGCAAGAAAAATGAGAATTGACATCCACTTCTCAACTCTTGTGGGCCATTCAGCCGAGGCGTTTTTGGAGACCTATTTTTCATCCAAGCTTTCATATTGTCCGTCACCGTTACGTCAGAGACTCTGACCTCTTTGTCGACCGGAAATGGGCCACACATTCCAAATGAGGCTCGAGTGATGAATGGTTACTCATCTCTTATAAATAAGTCCAAAAACGGATCAATAGCCAAAAGGCCGCCATTAACTGTCAGGTGAAAATTAGATCCAACACTATTGGATAGGGGCATGTGAGGAGTATAATACATAACTGTGACAGACAAATGTTTTCACGGTCGATGATACAGATGAGTCATTTTCAAAAGGTGTTACCAGTGTCAAAGCCTGTAATTCCTTACCCTAAATAGCATGGATGTTTGTGGGGTAGAAAAAAAAATCTCATCACAATTACAGTAAAGTCTCGTTATATCGATATTCAAGGGAGTCCGGAAAAATATCGATATAACCGGGACTATCGATATATCCGACCCTGTTTGCATGTAATTTTCTCCGTGCGTGCATAGAAATAGTATCGATATAACCGGGACTATCGATATATCCGATATCGATATAACGAGACTTTACTGTAACTCATTCACTCCCATTCACAAATTTATTCGGGGATTTATTCGTCATTCCCGAATTTGTTCGGGTTCTGTTTTTTCATGCTTTGGTGCCAATAAAGCGCTGGTCATGCCCTCTGGCAATGTTTGTTCTTTTCCACAAGGGGCAGCATATCTGTTTTTTTCCATCTTTGCGCTTTGTTCCACCTTCAGCTGTTGTTAAAGCGCTGTATAAACCAATATGTATGTATTGCATTGTATTTTGGACACCCGCCCTCATTTCAAGCTCATATCACTTCAGACCCATATAATTTAGGAATTAACTCTTTTTTTCTGATGAAAGAAGAGAATAATAATACATTTCATTTCTAAGCGCCTTTCAAAACTCTCAAGGTCACTTTACAGTCACATGATCAGTTTTTCTGTGGGTGAGCAGCGGCAGCCACATGCTCCCACGTTCACTTAACCTGGAATAACTAGATAGATAGATAGATAGATAGATAGATAGATAGATAGATAGAAAATTAGCTAGCTAGTGGATACGTCTGTGTAAGCTCTCAGTCGTACAGGAGTGGTGCATCGATGAAAAGGTATGCCAAGGTAAAATTTTCATAAATGTAACGTTCGTAAACCGAAAAGTTTGTAAACCAAGGGGTTCATAAACCGAGGTATCACTGTACTGTACCTGCTCTGTCTGGACTGCTCTGATTGTCACAAGAATCATTGGCATGCAGCACACACCCGCAGACTGCAGCATCCATGTAAGAGATGTGACTTTGCAGTCATACTCTGCGACTGATACAAGACTGTATCTGAAAGCTGCTCCTATCTACAATCGATAAATTATTTCAAAAGGCAGATAGGTTATTTGAAAGTTGGATCAATTCTTTTCTTGTCATTTGTCTCCCTTCCATTAATAAAGCATACCTTTAAACTACAATGTGATGATAAACCCAATTCATAGGATCAGGAAAAAAATGAGAGGAAAATAAAAGAGATGAGTGTTAACATGACTCATCTTTGAGGCAAAAAAAAACAACATACAAAAAAATTCTCCAGTTGCACTTGTTTCTTTTGAATTTTGTTTCAAAAGAATGTCACCTTGAAATGTTTTCAAGTCCGCCTGTCCACAGCTTTCTGCTCGATTGGAAACTTCAGAAATTCATCTAATCAATTTGGTTGATTGTGTTCCTTTTGACTGTTTTCTTCCTCACTCACTAACTCTCCTCCATCTTCCTCGACGACCTTGAAATACTTACTTTATCCTCTGACTGCAACACTCTCCTACTATGGCACATGATTCACTCACAGTCACAAACGCAAAACACCATTCAGACATTCTCGAATGGTTCCTCACCATATAAAATGGAACAGAAAAAACATTTATAGGATAACTGTTGTGCAGACCAAAGCTGGGTGTGTATATCCTGACCGTATTTGACATCATTTCTGCATTCTAAATGTCTAATCAAAAGTACGAGGTAGCTGCTTTTTCTATTTGTTACATCATTTTAACTGAAATGTAATATGAGATAGAAGATGATGTCACTTGATAGCCAAAGGAGCCCTGCTATTCCACTTAGCCTTTTTTATGTGGCTTTTGTGTCTTAAATCGACATACTGTACCTCCCTACTTAATTGGGTGATGGGATTAACACTTTCGAGACCATAATCTGAAAATTGGATGGTTTTTTTTTGGTAGAAATTTTATGGTGAATCATTTTATTGGCTTCTAAAGAAGGCATATCAATTAAGAAATGCGGAGATCATTATTTTTTTCAATATAATATTGACTTTCTATAAATTTTATAAAACCATAGATGAAGAATTTACACATCAGAATACAAACATTAAAAAAACATTTTATTGATATTTAGGGACAAACAAACGATGAAAAACGGAGCAAAGTCATTCTGATGCAATCTTGTCTTGACAGCCAAAAAATGCCACATCTCGCTAGTTATCGGAATAATGGGGTACTATCTTGTACCGACAGCAAATTTGTGAAGAAACTTACTCTCCTTTATTTTCTACAAGTAAAAAATTATGTTGGTACTCAGTATCAGCAAAAAAAAAAAAAAATAATTGTTCATTCTCTGTTTTCATATATTGGTACATTTTGAGACCTAGTGAGTGGAACACACACACGCACACATTGTGTGATATAACTCCCCTTAATGTATAGCCATCATAAACATTACCTCATAAAACCTGATGAAATGTCCAATTTTTGTAATTTTCCTTAAAGGACAACCGACGTCTCCGGACAGGTTGTGTCCATAATTTGTAAAATGGCTTCAAATGACTTCTACTGAGCATATTTTACAAAGATTCCACCGCATATAGCTATATTTTACGTTTTAAGACTTGCGCTGAATATTCAGGAAGTCTTGTTTTTGAGTTGGTGACAAGTCCGTACGTGACGTCACTAAAGGACCGCCCCTGACCGTAAAAAAGACGTATTGTAGCGGTCCTTCCATCACGTCAATGTATTTTGCTGTACTTGTTTGGTCTGGGGACCTCGTGTTGCACCCAAAAGCCGCCAGAAGGCCAGAAGAGGGCTTCCAAGCCCCATGTAAGGAATTTATCAGCCTGTGGAAATGGAGGTGGCCACAGGAGGTCGCCATTTTGGGCCTCTTTTTGGGTGACAGATTTCCCCCCAATGTTGCCTCAAAATGGCACAAATAAATTCTTTAATCGATTGCAAACATGTATGCTTTCCTCTTCAGAACTATTTGAATCATATTCATAACTGGATGCGTAACAAGAAAGCATATTTTCCGAATCTGAAGCCATTGTTTTGATTCACAAACAATGCAAGACGTCTTGGCGTGACGTCACGAACTGGGGGCGGGACTTTCTGAAAATGCCCAGTTCGCAGCTCAATTTTTTGCAGATTTTGGACACTGTAAGTCATTTTTATTGGTGTTTTGCATTTGACTAAAAATATACTGCCTGTTTTGGTTATTTTAGATGCTATAAAAGTTTTTCTGGGGTCAGTTAAAAAACAAAAAAGTGACGTCGGTTGTCCTTTAAGGGACTTTGTATGAGTGATTGTTCAAACGCTAATTGCCACATGTTAAAAGACCTCAGACACAAAATGTCATTGAATATATGAGTGGGAGGCCATTTTGATTTACATTTTCTGCGTAAGCAATTATCCAATGCTAAGAGTAATTATCCGGGGCGGGCTGTCAAGGGATTGTAGGGATTGTTAAGGGATTGTGTTAATCAAATTAAAAAACTGGTGGCATTAAATATACGTCACAATTTGTCCTAAAAAACACATGCCGGATGTGATCCTTCCAGCACAGCATGAAAACAAATAAACTAGGGTAAAAAATATATATATTTTTTATCGGGGCCTTTTAGCTAGCAACATGCATTAAGATGGATTAATGGAGAGATGAGAAAACTTCAAGGGCAGCCAGTTTGTGAAGGACAGTGAGAGGTTTCTGAAAAAAAAAAAACATTTCTATAAAGTCACTAATGGAGCTGGAAACATAATGGCGGGTGAGAGCTGAAATTTCCCATTACATTTTGGCGGTCAGAGATGGTGTCTGTGTAAGCTCTCAGTCGTACAGGAGTGGTCCATCGATGAAAAGGTTTCTTCAGCCGTCATCTGTACTTCTTTGGCAGGCTGATTGAACACTCCAAATCATCCCTAAGTGTGAGTGTTACAGTGACTGATTGTTTGTCTCTCTGTGCCCTGCGATTGGCTGGCAAACAATTCAGGGTGTCTGTCGCCTAGAACCCGCAGACAGTTGGGATAGGCTGCAGCCCTTCCCCCGCAGTCTAGAAAATGGATGGATGAGTGATTGAAGTGTTTGTGTGGGCACAAATATTAGAGTACCAGGGAAATGGATTCTTGTGATTGTAGGCTAATGTTGTCACGGTTTGGTTTGCGACCAACGGGTGGCACTGAAGGGCCCTGACTGCAGCTGCACAGGTCGTTTTAATCAGTGGCCGCTTAAAGGACTCCCGGGATGACCATACATTGTTTGTTTCACCCTGTCAGGTTTGTTTCGTCTTGTCATGTTTTACTCATGGTTTTGTTTGCTACTTTGGACTTTTTTTCTGATGACTTTGATGTTTGAGATTTTGTTCCTACAAACTTTATTTTATGTAATTTGTCTAATACACCGTGCTCCTCCCTCCTGGCTGCATTTTTTGGGGTCCACTACCACCTTGCAAATCGTGACAAATGTAGCTCATATAGATGTGCTGCCTTCATTATCAGGATTTTTTTTTTTTTATTCCAGAGATTATGTTTTTTTTTGTTTTTTGGTCCAGTATGGCTCATTCAACATTTTGGGTTGCCTAATTGACCTGTTTGCATATTTCCACCTACACTGCAAAAAACAACAACAACAATAACATTGTCATTTTAGTCTGTTTGGCGTTAGCAGAAACCTTTGCAAATTCTATTAGTAGATCAGCTAATAAACTGTTTGCAAACCCTGAGCCGGTTTGTTGTGTCGCAGCTCGAAAGCGACTGACAGAAGATGACAGACTTTGGCTTATAGATATAGATCTGATAAACTGCTCAAATTGAGTCTGAATAGCAATCGAGCTCTGTGACATTTAGTAATTACTGTGTAAAAAGGAATCTCGCCGGAACCGAAGCTCATTCTTAAATGACGTACATAAAGGATGCTGTGAGCTGAATCACAGCATGAATTAGCAAAATAAAAGATGGAAAGATAGCGCAGAGATATTTAGCCATTGTAACCTTTGTTGCTTTTCATGTTCACTGAAAAATCTGCAAAATAACCCCAAAAAAAGTGACAGCATATAGAGATTAGAAAGAATAAGAAGTTATGATATTTAAAAGTTTAATGCTGTTATATGCTTAGTCAATATGTGTGACTCAAATACACAATTGAAGCACAGACAACCTGCGGTCAATCTGAGGTCAATCTGAGGTCAACAGACACAGCAAGTTAAACTGTCATCTTCATCTAGGAGATCTGGCCTTGGACAGAATTTAGGACTTGGGAAACTCCTTTATCACCGAAGCAATTTACGAGTTGAAACTCCTTCACAGGCAGAGCTCATTAGCCAGGTTACAAATTTATCAGTTCATGGAACAGATAATGTTTTATTGCTTACAGTTGTTTGCGCTTAGAACGTCCAGGGCATGGTATTCTAATCAAGAAAACTATGTTTTACTAATGCATCACTTAAATTTGCATATAGTCTCAAGAAATAGCTTGACAGAGGGCTGCAGAATTCAGGCGTCTGTCATGAATGGCTGCGTCTCCTGCCGGCAGTAAAGACAATCTTTCTGGGTTCCAGTCTTTGTCCACAGTGTCCGATCGAACATCTCTGACACGGCAACAATTGTTTAAATTAGAGAGAAGGTCAATATGTACAACATGAGGCATATTTTGGAGCAAACAGATCTCCAATGGCAAAGAAGGGGAAAAAAAATCTCATCTTCTCTATCTATCATCAGCAGTATCACACCGAGCATTTTTTTTTCAGCACAGACAAGCAACTGCCTGCAACAGGGCCGAACCTCTCTCTCTTCACAGCAGTCAAACAGTTGCGCAAAGATAAACCGCTGTGCTTAGAAATGATGGCAGAACCATTTTGAATGTCATCCCTGGTGAACAAATAGGATCCTTGACCTGATATGTCTCCCGAACAAAATTGCATCCAGATGAATGACATTCTCCATTTCATGTTTCTTTATGCAGATTTTTTTTTAGATTATTACTTTTATCCAGAGAAGGTCTTCTTGTTTATTTGTTTGTGACAAAAGGAACAAGAAAGTGAGATAGTTTTGTTTGTTTTCATACATTTTGGTACCATCAAAATGTTTGCTCCCTGAGTGCAGATCAAAACAGGAGTTGGCATTTAGCGAATATCAAATAGTTACTCGGTGCAACACACAACGATTCACCACCGCGTTATTCATGTGTTTTCCTTCTAATTTCGCCATCAACACGGATCAACACGAAGTTTGCAGACCAAACAAAGTACCGCAAAATGCATTTACGCGATGAAAGGACTGCTACAGTGTGTCCTACCTCGGTCAGGGGCGTTCCTTCCGTGACGTGAGGACTCGTCACCAACTCAAAAACAAGACTTCCAGAATATTCAGCGTGAGTCTTAAAACGTAAAATATATCTATATGCGGTGGAATCTTTGTAAAATACGCTCAGTAGAAGTCATTTGAAGCCATTTTACAAATTATGGACACAACTTGTCCGGAGACGTCAGTTGTCCTTTAACTTTTTTTACCACAGATATCTCTGTATGGTGGGAACACCTGTTTTAGTCCAGTAATTTGTCTTTCTTTGCACCCACCTATGTCACACTGAAACCTTGATGGGATAGAACTGAGTCGGATCTCTTAGACTGACCAGGCATATATTTCACTGATAATGTCTTTTGGCCACGTTTTTACATCAGATATAGACTTGCTGACACTGCCTTTCTATTAATGTGAAACCTGGCTGACTGTCATAGCCACCATTTGCATTGATGTGGATTTATTCATAGTTAGCCAATTATACACAATAATAGTGCATCATTCATGGAGCAATGGCTGACTATCTCCTGCTAACGATGAAAAGGTTTCTTCAGCCGTCATCTGTACTTCGTTGAAGGTGTCAAACGTTTCGATCCTCATCTGAAAAGCTTCGTCAGCGAACTAAAGTGATGTTGTTAGCTCTGGCCCTATATAGACTATATATCCCTAATGTCCAGAAGTGGCGGTGCCAGACCACTGCTTACAGATGACTGAGAGCTTACACATATGACGTAGAGCGCCATTCCCGAATTTGTTCGGGTTTTGTTTTTTCATGCTTGGGTGGCGATAAAGCGTTGGCCATGGCCTCTGGCAATGTTTTTTTCTTTTCCATAAGCGGGCAGCATTTCCCTTTTGTCCATGTTGGCGCTTTGTTCCAGCTTCGGCTGTTGTTGAAGCGCTATATATTTGCCATCTATTTGCTTTAATCTTTGCTATCTATTTGTTATCTATTAGCTAACTGGCTAGCTGGTTTGCTGGCTGACTATCTAGCTAGCTATCTATTAGCTGGCTGGCTATCTAGTTAGCTAGCTGGATAACTATCTATTAGCTATGTATTAGCTCGCTAGCTTTCTATCTATTTTAGTTATTCCAGTTTGAGTGAACGGTGGCGCGTGTGGTTACCGCTGCTCACCCACAGAAAAACTTATCCTGTGACTTTAGAGTGACCTTGAAAGTCTTGTTCTGAACAGTTTGGTATATATTAGTATTCAATAGAAAACGTTGCTTAAAAACAACAGATTGACATTGAGGTTCCTGTCGTATAAACCTCGCGTCTGCAATTTTGAATGGATTTGGACTTAAAACCGTTTGACTTAGGACCGTTTTGTCGGAACGGAAATCGGTCGTAAGTTGGATGTTACCTGTATTCTCCTTAGAATTTACGGAATATCTAACCGTACACATTCCACCACCTGACCTTTAACTAAATTCAACCAAAGGAGGAAATCTGTCCCACAGCTAAGAGGTGTTGACTTAGGCAAGATTGGATGGCCTTTCTCTGTCACAGTCCTTTTTCACCATCTTCTCTGATTTCACTCCACCAAATGGCTCCATGATCCAACCATCTGGTGGGGGGGGGGGGGGCATTGCATTGGGAATTGAAGCCAAAGAATCCCTGCGTATCATCTGTCTCACCATTGAGAGATCAAATTGCAAATGAGTGTCCTTTCCAGATTCACGGTTTCTTTTCAACAATAAGAATTACAGAATGTGAACTACAGAGAAGTTTTTTTTTCCCAAAATTGTGGCTCAATCAAAGGATTTTGATTAATCATGAGTAAATTTCAGCTGCAAGTGATATTTTTCCTGGCACCCCCCCCCCCCCCCCCCAAAGCTCAAACAGAGAGCTTCCGCAGCCAGAGTACACTTAAGATTGAGCTAACATTAGGCGTGATTATTAGTTAAAAACAAATTCCAATATCCCCTTTGTGTATTTAAACTATGACACATTGAACTGGAGTAATCCCACCGCTGATAAATTCAAAAAGGAAAAAGATGACAATGGAGGCCATCTTTCTTCTTTTGACAAGACCACCTTTGTTTGAGGGGAAAAAAAGGCGCCTTTTGTCTTTTAGCTGCATTGTTAAGCATGCATTAATTGATTTATTTGCCTCTATGTTTATTTATTTGCTATATATTTGCTATTTTATATTTAGCTTCAACCTTTTTTCTTGTTGTTTATTTTTGCATTACTACATTACGTCACTTTACATACGTCACTACCTCACTTTACATACGTCACTACCTCACTTTACATACGTCACTACCTCACTTTACATACGTCAACTACCTCACTTTACATACATCACTACCGCACTTTACATACGACACTACCTCACTTTACATACGTCACTACCTCACTTTACATACGTCACTACCTCACTTTACATACGTCAACTACCTCACTTTACATACATCACTACCGCACTTTACATACGACACTACCTCACTTTACATACGTCACTACCTCACTTTACATACGTCACTACCTCACTTTAAATACGACACTACCTCACTTTACATTCAGAAATTACATGTATTGTCTGTTGTCAATTGTATGTCTTTTTTAGCCACATTATAAGTGCCTTGCACGCTGGGTCCGAGAGGACATTAATTTCATCTGTGCTACCTAGCTAGCTAGTTAGCTATCTAGCTAGCCATCTAATTTATTCTGTGACTGTAAAGTGACCTTGAGAGTTTTGAAAGGCGCTTATGAATTAAATGTATAGAATTAGCTAGTTTTCTATCTATTTGAGTTACTTCCGGGTTGTGTGAATGCTGGCGCATGTGGCTACAGCTGGTCACCCACTGCAAAACTTATGCTATGACTGGAAAGTGACCTTGAGAGTTTTGAAAGGCGCTTATAAATGAAATGCATTATTATTGTTGTTATTACTAGTGCTTATGTGACTGACCTGTGTAGGCTCGGGTTTGTACGTGGGATTCCTAGCTTCTATGTCATACATTACAAGGGCGCTATATTATGTGTTACTCAAAAAGGCTCTTCTATTTTCAATCAACCATGGAGTCAGGCGTGATTTACGTCACAGCAGGCTTCCAACCTTTTTTCAATGTGTTTTTTTTTCCACTCTGGAGAAAATGAGGCACCCGGAGAATGGAGGGAGCTCCTCAAAAGGTCACCAAAATTACAAACATGCAACAGAGTCACCAGAAGTCCTTCATTTAAAACCCTGTGAATGTAAAACAGCCTTTCTGCAATATGGAAGCTGACATTTGGCACAGAATCCCCCCCCACACGCTCAAATGGTTGTTAAACTGCATATGGTCCTTTGGGTGTCACCTCTCATATCAGTCAGCCTCTTATTATTCAGTTTGCCATTTTGCAGCTCACATACATTTAGTCCCACTATATTGAAATTATCCATACATCGTGTCGCATTTTTGGATGCAAGTTAATACAGTAAAGTCTCGTTATATTGATATCGGATATATCGATAGTCCCGGTTATATCGATACTATTGCTATGCACGCACGGAGAAAATTACATGCAAACAGGGTCGGATATATCGATAGTCCCGGTTATATCGATATTTTTTCGGACTCCCTTGAATATCGATATAACGAGACTTTACTGTATGTTACATACATTTTCAGTAACGTGTGAGAATTTTACCATTTTAAAATGTTCTTTGTATTGGGTATTTTTTCTGTGTATGCTAATACATGTCTATACGGTAGAGCCTAAATTAGAGCAAATTTGTTAACTCACTTGAACACTAGTAGTAAAATGTCATAAAGGTATTGAATATTGAAGACGATCACTCATAGTAATTTACAGAAGATGATTAGGGCTGAAGAAGAGAATGAAAGTTGACAAAATTCTCATTTTATCTCACATTTCTGATTTTAATCCCCTAATATTGAGATTAAAGTGATAATGCTGATTTTGATATCAGAATTCTGAATTTAATCTCTGACTGTAAAGTGAGAATTCTGAATTAAGAGGTCAGACTTTTTTTCAAAATGTTTAATTTCAGGTCAGAATTCTGACTTTAAAGTCAGAATTCTGACTTTAATCTCAGAATTTTGACTTTATTCTCAGAACTCTGATTTTAATCTCAGAATTCTGACTTTATTCTGAGATTATTTACTTTAATTTCAGGTCAGAATTCTTAATTTCATTTCAGATTTCTGATTTAAAATTCAGAATTCTGACAAAAGTCAGAATTCTGACTTTAAAGTGAGAATTCTGACTAATTTGAGAATTCTGATTTTAAATTAAGAATGCTAACTTTTCCTCAGCATTTTTACTTTAATCTCAGATCAGAATTCTGACTTTATTTTCAGAAGTCCGACTCTAAAGTGAAAATTCTGACTTGTATACAGAATTGACTTTCATCTCAGAATTCTGACTTTAATATCAGAATTCTGACTTTGAAGTGAGAATTTTGACTAATTTGAGAATTCTGATTTGAAATTAAGAATGCTAACTTTTTTTCCTCAACATTTTTACTTTAATCTTGGATCTGAATTCTGCTTCTTCTCAGAAGTCTGACTCTAAAGTGAGAATTCTGACTTTTATATCAGAATTGACTTTAATCTCAGAAATCTGACTTTAATCTCACAAATCTGGCTTTATTCTCAGAATTCTGACTTTAAAGTGAGAATGCTGACTAATTTCAGAATTCTGATTTTAAATTGAGACTTCTAACTTTATTCTCAGAATTTTTACTTTCATCTCGGATCAGAATTATGACTTTAGTCTCAGAATTCTGACTTTTAAAGCGAGAATTCTGACACAATATCAGAACTCTGACTTTAATCTAAGAATTCTTTAAAGTGAGAATCTTGCCAACCTTGTTTTTTTTTCTTAATTGGCCCTAATCCTCTTCCGTGGTAATTTACAAAAAAAAAACAATATTGTACACACATGTAAATCAGTATATATTGTATTGTATTGTATTGTATTGTATTGTATTGTATTGTGTTTTATTTTATGTATTAGTCTGCAGTCTCAGTATGCCGGTCCACATGCTAACAAGAGGCAATCATTTCTAAGCAATCAAATATGATAACCAATTTTCATTCGAGTTATTTGTTTTTTTTTTCTCTCAAAATGCCAAACGTATTTTAACAACGTTATATCACAGATGTGTGTCATGTGACAGTAGTACATTGACCCAATTTCTGGGGAGGCGTGCTGGGTTTGTTTGCATGAGCATCTCACCCTCGTTGTCAGCGGGCGTGCTTTGCGCAAGGACGCGCGCTGCAGCCGCACGCCCAAAACCACCACCATGCCCCAAACCACATTTTTATCCCCGCAATGAATCCTTACAATGAAACCAGAGCCGAGAAAAGCGTCGAACACGACCTGTTCGCTTTTGGCACCTACAAACTTCTCGCCTTCGCCATCGGAACCATCGGAGTGTTTGGCTTCTGCAACAACGTTCTGGTCATCCTACTTTACTGCAAATTCAAGAGGCTTCGGACGCCGACCAATTTGTTACTTGTCAATATAAGTTTGAGTGATTTGCTGGTTTCCGTCGTCGGAATCAACTTTACGTTTGTTTCGTGCGTCAAAGGCGGCTGGATTTGGAGCCAGGCAACATGCGTGTGGGATGGCTTCAGTAACAGTTTATTCGGTAAGAGTCATATCGCATTATTTACCTTAAAATCTCTTTTTCCTAATAGTTGAGGCTAATGGGTTAGCTCATTTTGTCCAGTATAGCCTCTCTTTGTAATTATCATTATTTATAAAGGGATTTATTTCACCACATTTCCCTTTTCGAGAAATATAATGTTTATTCTGCCAGAGTCATATCACATTATTTGCCTAATATCTATTTTTCCTAATAGTTGAGGCTAATGGGTTAGCTCCTTTTATCCGGTATAGCCTCTCTTTGTAATTATTATTTTTTGTGAAGGGTTTTATTCCACCACATTTCCCTTTTTATAGGAATATTCTAGTGTCATATGGAAAGCTCATACAAACTGTTAGGTTAAAATATCACAAAATAAATGGATGTGTTCCCTTCAAAACGTAATCGTTGTACAGTGCAAATTGAAATGAACAGTCCACAAAACGCACATTAAAAAACTATTTGAATGGTTATTTGAGCAGTTATTCACAAATATTTTTTGTTTGATCAACACACAAAGAGTAGGCTTAGTAAAGTAAGTTTCAGAACTTGGTATAAAATTACATTTTTTTCGTGTTGGAAAAAAAACTGAAGGTCAAAGCCGATGCATATTCTGCATCAACATTTTGTTGTGACAGCTACTCATCAATAACATTCTGGTTGTGAATGGCGTTCAGTTTCCACTGTAGAGCCACACTGAAAACTACCATCAAGATATGAATAATTAATTTTTATAAAATGAATAAAAATTGGAGAGGCTTAAATCTTAAAATCTTGGTAAAAAATATTCAGTGCAAAAGTAATGTAAATACTGTATGTAAAAAAACGTTCAGTATATTATTTGAATTGGATTAGCCTTTATTCATCTCGCAGTGGAGAAATTTCCATTTCATATCAGCAAAGTTACAAAAGGAAGAGGAAAGCAAAGGAAGAAGTAGAAAGAAAGAAGAAAATTTCACACCTAGGAATACTTTATAATACTAATACATTTGATTTTAACCGCCTTTCAAAGCTCTCAAGGACACTTTACAGTCACCGACAAGCATAGATACTCTCATAAACAAAATACAATTACAAATAGAATACAATAAATAACACGTTGATCTTACTTCCAATGAGCCAGTGAGGTATAAATTAATGCACAGGGTTCATCCTGATAAATACGTTATGCCTGTGTAAGAGTTATAGTTCAGTAGGTCTGATGTATGATGATACCCTATTACCACAACTATTATTTATTCGCATAGTCATCATGCTCTTCAATGCTTTAATTTACAAATGGAATCCACGGTTCACTTGACTTCATAATTGAGAACACAAACCTGTGTGATTTGTATTATAAAACACAGAAAAAGACTAGAACCGTAGCACGCAATTGGCTGGTTAACTCATTCACTGCCAGACGATGTGCAAAAATGTGTCCAGTCCAGTACCAGGGTTTTTGTCATTGTCACTTGAATTCCAGGACCAACATAATATTACGTTTTAGGACTACATAAGCATTCAATGCAGCGTAAGAAACCTTAGACTCTCTTCTTTGATCAGAAAAAAAGAGTTAATTCCTAAATTATATGGGTCTGGAGTTATATGAGCATGAAATGAGGGTGGCTATCCAAAATACAATGTAATACATATTGGTTTATATAGCACTTTAACAACAGCTGAGGCTGTACCATAGTGCTAATAATAGCTATTTGCTATCTTGCTAGCTATCTATTCACTATCTAACTGACTGGCTATCTAGCTACGTATCTGTTAGCTATCTATTAGCTAGCTAGCTTTCCATCTATTAGAGTTACTTCCGGGTTGAGTGAACGCTACGCGTATGGCTGCCGCAGCTCACCCACAGAAAAACTGATCCTGTGACTGTAAAGTGACCATGACAGTTTTGAAAGGCGCTTACAAATGAAATGTATTATTATTATTATTATTATTATTATTAAGATGGACAAAAGGCAAATGCTCCGCCCTCGTGGAAGGGAAAAACATTGCCAGAGGTCTGACCGGCTCTTTATCGGCACAACAAACTTTTAGGTGCGCTTTATACCAGTGTTTGCGTGCAACTTTTACATCGGGCGTACAACTATCAAAATGTCTCGGCCCGGGTGGCCGACAACTTCTTCAACCAAAAAAACGAATATTTTTAAATCAAATGTTTGTTTTATTCAATAAAGCAAACCGCTACAAGCCACGTGGACTCCTCTTTCTAAGCGCCTTTCAAAACTCTCAAGTACACTTTACAGTCACGTATAGTCCAATGGTTGCATTGCATTGTCTGCTAAAAGCCACGTGGACTCCTATTTCTAAGCGCCTTTCAAAAGTCTTAAGTACACTTTACAGTCATGGTATAGTTGACTTGGAAGTACCTGAACTAGCAAATTGCCAAACGAACGTTCGTTTGACAATTTGCGTACTTGGCACTGCAGCCTATCAGAAGCCTGTTTCGTGCTTCGGACTATACCGTGACTGTAAAGTGTACTTAAGAGTTTTGAAAGGCACTTAGAAATAGGAGTCCACGTGGCTTTTAGCAGACAATGTAATGCAACCCTTGCATTGTGCACCATGACGACAAACGACAACTGGAGCAAGGGATATTTATCATAAATTAAGCAAGGGATCATTTGTGGTAGGTACTTCCTTAATTTAAAAAAATCCTTTATACTTTGCAACAATGTTTTTTTTTTTTTTCTCGATTAGTCGTCTTATTGTGTTTCAAGTTGTGCAGGCAACTCTATGGCCGGACAGGCAACTTTTCAGAGTTGTCTGTCCTGGTGTCCGCTAAGTTTTTGTCATGAGTTTCTGACACTGTTTATACACTGGAAAATACGGTTTTCAAACCAAAATAATGTTATTGTTGATACAGACAGATCGATGATGAATGTACTCACTGAAGGTCGAAGCTTTACAATAGAAATGCAGCCCTCAAATACAGTAAAGTCTCGTTATATCGATATTCAAGGGAGTCCGAAAAAATATCGATATAACCGGGACTATCGATATATCCGACCCTGTTTGCATGTAATTTTCTCCGTGCGTGCATAGAAATAGTATCGATATAACCAGGACTATCGATACAGTAAAGTCTCGTTATATCGATATCGGATATATCGATAGTCCCGGTTATATCGATATTTTTTCGGACTCCCTTGAATATCGATATAACGAGACTTTACTGTATATCCGATATCGATATAACGAGACTTTACTGTACTCAAGGTTTCAATAATTTACAACAAGATGGCACCCATACGTTACATTCTAACGTCTGCTCTGTCCGCCCTCCCATCATCAGGCATCGTATCAATCATGACGCTGGCGGCGCTGGCTTATGAGCGATACATCCGTGTGGTTCATGCTCAAGTGGTAGACTTTCCCTGGGCATGGCGGGCCATTGCCCACATCTGGCTTTACTCCCTGGCTTGGACCGGGGCTCCTCTCCTGGGCTGGAACCGCTACACACTGGAGATCCACCAGCTGGGATGTTCCTTGGATTGGGCATCCACGGACCCAAATGATGCTTCATTTATTCTTCTCTTCCTCCTGGCTTGTTTCTTTGTGCCTGTTGGCATCATGATCTACTGCTATGGAAACATCCTCTACACAGTACAAATGGTTAGTCAATATGTTTTCTTTTATTAGTTTATTTTTGTCATCTGGTGTAATACTGGAGCGTCAATTATAAATGAGTTATTATAACCATTAGATTTTTAGGGGGAGTGGGATGAGGTCATCCAAATTCTTGTAAAGGGAAGACAAAAATGTATTTGGGAATTGAAAAGCATAATGTGGAGCGCTATTT
This sequence comes from Hippocampus bargibanti, assembly GCF_051943395.1. NCBI lineage: Eukaryota > Metazoa > Chordata > Actinopteri > Syngnathiformes > Syngnathidae > Hippocampus > Hippocampus bargibanti. Next base: position 18,513,043 of record NC_142746.1, read on the forward strand.
CTGATTTTTTTTTTTCAGGTTTTGGTTTTTCTTGCGGGGGGTGCCGATAAAGCGCGAGTTAGACCTCTGGCAATGTTTTTTTTTCCCTTCTACTAAGGGGCAGCATTTGCCTTTTGTCCATGTTAGCGCTATGTTAAAGCTACAGCTGTTGTTAAAGCGCTATATAAATCATTATGTACAGACGCTCCTCAATGTAACAACGAGATACATTCTGAATGGTCGTAAGGTGAATTCGTTCGTAAATTGCTTCAGTGCTATAATTTGTATGGATCGTATATTTAAGTCTTATATAAGTATGTTTAAAGGACAACCGACACCATTTTTTTGTTTCCTAACTGACATCAGAAAAACGTTTTAAAGCATCCAAAATACCCAAAACACGCAGGCTGATATTTTTAGTCAAATGCAAAACACCAATAAAAATGAGTTAAAGTGTCCCAAAACTACTTCAAAATGACCTCAGGATGGCGAGGAGTTTCAGAAAGTCCCGCCCCCTTGTTTGTGACGTCACGCAAAGACGTCTTGCCATGCTCTAGAATCAAAACAATGGCTTCAGATTTGGAGAAGACGCTTTCTTGTTACTCATCCAGTTATGAATATTATTCAAATAGTTCTGAAGAGGAAAGCATAAATATTTGCAATCGATTAAAGAAGTCCTTCCGGATTATTTTGAGGCGTCCAATGTAGCGTCCCGGAAAATGCACAAGATGGCGCCCAAGCTCCGTTGGAAATGGGCTGATTTGTCTGCTGGGCATTTGTGTCAACTAGTATCAAATAGTAGTCTTGGTGCAACACACAACGATTCACCATCGCGTTATTTATGTGTTTTCCTTCTAATTTCGCCATCAACACGGATCAATACAAAGTTTTCAGACCAAACAAAGTACCCAAAACGCATTGCGTGTCGCTTTGTCGGTCAGGGGCGTTCCAAATGTGACGTCACATAGGGGATTGTCATCAACTCAAAAACAAGACTTCCTGAATATTCAGCGCGAGTAAAATATAGCTATATGCGGTGGCATCTTTGTAAAATACTTTCAGTAGAAGTCATTTGAAGTGATTTTACAAATTATGGACACAACTTGTCTGGAGGCGTCGGTTGTCCTTCAAAGTCCGAAAAATGCGGTAGTTGCTTCATCATAAGCTAATGAAATGTGCTCAGATGAAAACATACTACGTGATGGTGGAATTAATGTTACATTTTCCCCCCAAAAAAATCCGAGCTCTGACCTTCACTAACTGGCCTTAGTGCTGACTTGCTTTTCTAGCTCTGTTATAAGAATAAGCTTTTGTACCTTATTTCGTCTGTCGCCTGGTAATGAAAGAGACAAGTGCGTGGGATGTGATAATTGCAATGATATACTAGTGTTAAGCTTAATAAGTCTTCCAAAAGCATTTGGTGGATTTCTGATAGAATTCTATGTTGTTTGGGCATCTTGCAAATCTGTCAATTATGGCAGCGGAAGTATCAAAGTGGTGAAACATCAGTCACCTGTAGCAATAATGGAGGTGCAGGCTGTTCGATTTCCTCTATGACAGTAAATGCTTTAAGAATTTGGAGAAGTGAGTGCTATTACGCCTCCCGGCTGCAAGCTCCCAGACTGGCTGTTAAGTCCCTGAAGCTATCAGATGTATGAGAGGAGCTCATCGCAAAACAATTGGAAGATGTTCGAGAAAGATATTTTGAATATTTTTAGTGCCAGGAACATCTCAGTACTGAAGGTGAAGATTGCAGGTTGAACACATCTCCATATTGAGTGTTCACAAAAAGATAATAGAATAATAATAATAATAAAAAAAGATAGAAAAAAGTTCAACTTTCACAGACAGTATTTGTTTTGTTTATCAGTATCATTGTCTATACAGGTGTTTTTTTCTTTTCTTCAACATTTAATTCAACATTGTTTTTTTTTCACCCTTAAAGCAGACCTGAAGTTGTCGCATTTAAATAAAAAAAATATATTAAGGCAAGTTGGATAAAAAAAGCTGAAATTATGCATGATTAACTCATTCACTGCCATTCACAAATTCATTCGGGAATTGAAAGTATGACGTACATGCCATTCCCATATTTTCTTGCGGGGGTGCCGATAAAGTGCTGGTCAGACCTCTGCCAATATTGTTTCCCTTCCACAAGGGAAACAAGCGCTAACAATATTGTTTCCCTTGTGGAAGGGAAACGATATTGTTAGCGCTTCGTTCCAGCTTCAGCTGTTGTTAAAGCGCGGAATAATAATAATAATAATAATAATAATAATAATAATAATAATAATAATAAGCCACGTGCACCAGCGTTCACTGAATCCGGAACAACTCAACTCAAATAAATAAAATAAAGGCATAAAATAAATAAGGCATATCCAATCCAATCCAATCCAAAATAGCTATCTAGCTAATCGCCAACAGACAGCCAGCCAGACAGCTAGCTAATCGATAGCCAATAGACAGACTGCCAACCATCTAGCTAGCCATAAGATAGCTAACAGATAGCCAGCCAGCGAGCTAGCTAATAGATAGCTAATGGACAGACAGCCAACTAGCTAGCTAATAGATAGCCAGCTAACTAGCCAGCCAGCCAACTAGCTAGCGAGCCACAAGATAGCTAATAGAGAGCCAGCTAGGTGTCAACCAATATGTAGGTATTGCATTGTATTTTGGACAGCCGCGCTCATTTCAAGCACATATAACTCCAAACCCATATAATTTAGGAACTAACTTTTGTTTTTCCTGATGTCATAAGAGAGTCTTGGGTTTCTTACGCCGCATTGAATTTTTATGTCGTCCTCAAACTCAATATTATGTGAGACCTGGAATTCGAGTGACAATGACAATAACCCTGGCACTGGAGGGGACATTTTTTTTTTTGCATATTTTTGTAGCGAATGAGTTTAAAAAAATGGAAGAGGAATGATCACCTGTCAATCAAAAGGAAAGCATGTGCAGTAAAGTCAGACAACCGTTCCCATGTATGTTTACAGCCACCATAGTCCAATTAACCACCGTACATATTTAAGGACACACTGAACAGGCCTGACATAATTATAAGGCGAATGTGCAAATCCAACCCTACAAATGAACGGACTCTTTTCTTCTCTTTTCCTTAGCTGCGCACCATCCAGGATCTTCAGACTGTTCAAATCATTAAAATCCTGAGATACGAGAAGAAGGTGGCTGCAATGTTTCTGCTCATGATCTCCTGCTTCCTGGTGTGCTGGACACCCTACGCTGTTGTATCTATGATGGTGGCTTTTGGTAGAAAGAGCATGATCTCGCCCACCGTGGCTATCATCCCCTCTTTCTTTGCCAAGTCCAGCACAGCCTACAACCCCCTCATCTATGTATTCATGAGCATAAAGGTTGGTCATCGTGTATTTGGATTTTTTTTTTTTTTTTACAAATTGTCATTGTTTGTGGGAACAAATTTGTATTCTAGAATAATAGGCACCGTGAAATAATGTAGCATCATTATAATTGAATGAATTCTTTTTTTAGAGATTTGTGCTCCTTGATTGCCGTATTTTTTGGCGTATAAGGCGCACCCAAAAGCCTTCATTTTCTTCAAAAGATCACCCTTTGATTTATATGTGAAGTACCGTATTTTCTGGTGTGTAAGGCGCACCCAAAAGCCTCCATTTTGTTCATAAAATGACCCTGCGCCTTATAATGCTGTGCATCTTATATGATTAATAACAGGTCTTGCAACAAGAAGAAGTAATGCGCGGTCGGTGCATGCTGCGATATATAAAATGGTGTTTCATTTTGGTAATCTCTTAAAATTACCGTAGTTTTCAGTGTATAAAGCCCACCCAAAAGCCTTGATTTTCTTCAAAAGATGACCCTGCGTCTTATGCCTTATATTTGGAAAACATATATTAATATATTATATTTGGAAAACTTTCTACATTTATTGAAGGTGCACCATATACTCCCGTGCACCTTATAAATGGAAAAAGGTTGAAAATACACCATTGCATGGTGCACCTTATACTCCGGTGCGCGTTATACACCAGAAAATACGGTAATATTGAGCTATAACAGGTAGAAGAGGTAGTGCACAGTCTATGCTGAGATAAATAAAACGTAACCTCAGACTTTACTGTACCTCAGTTTACGAACCCCTTGGCGTACGAACTTTTCGGTTTACGAACGTTACATTTATGAAAATTTTACCTTGGCATGCGAACTTTACCTTGGTATACGAACTTTTTTCACACACGGAGCTGCCTCAATGAGTGATGTGTCGTTCGCGAATGAGCCCGTTCTCCTAACAACAAAATGGCAGCCAACTGTTTTATCCTCTATTCCCCGCCCCCAGTCTTCGGTTAAAGCCACGTGATTGGTCAAGAACGCAGCAGTGAGGGGGGGGGGGGGGGGGTTAAACATTAAAGGCAGACGACAGTGAAAGAGTTTCAACTTTGATAGTTCAAAGGCAGAGTGTTGACTGCAAGGGTAAAATATCCCATCATCGGTCTCCACAAACAACTCGCACAAGCCATCTGTACACTCGATGCAAAAAGCTATCAACCCAGCTAAAGAGAACACAATTGATGAGGAACTCGGTAAAGTGATCGCAGAGAAAGCACCTCCAAGGGATCATTCCTCAAGATGGTGAAAGAAGAAGGCTACGTTCCTCATCAAGTGTTTAATGCTGATGAAACCGGCCACTCCATTCCATCAAGCCATCAACGACCATCACAAAGGTAAATAAAACGACTTTATGATACAGTACAGTTTATTTCTTTAATTATAATACCACAGCACTATTATTATACATAAAATAAGGTATATTTTGTGTAGTTTTAAGGCTTAGAAAATTAGAAAGTAGAAAATTATGTTTTATGGGGACCTACTAGGAACGGATTATTCTGATTTTAATGGTTTCCCATGAGAAATTAATTTTTGGGATACACACATTAAGCCTTACACACTCTGCCTGGGAACCAATTAAGTTTGTAAGCCAAGGTATCACTGTATATGGAAAAAGTTTGAAATTACACCATTCATCACAGGTGCGCCTTATACTCCGGTGCACCTTATACACCGGAAAATACGGTACACCAGATGTTTTAAATAAACAGGCGCAATGGAATGTGGGTGGGAAATTGTCACTTTCATTGATATCTGATGTGCGTGGCATATAAATGAGGGTTGGGGTGTACGTCATTGTCACATTAAGCGCCAAAAACTCCTCCTCCTTTTTCCTCCTCTTTGCCCTCACAGTTCCGACGTTGCTTGCTGCAGCTGCTGTGCTCAAGGTTGTCTTGGCTGCAGCACAGCTTCAAAGAGCGCCCCTTGGCTCCGGTCGAGCGGCCGATTAAGCCCATTGTTGTTTCAAGCTCTTGCGGAAGTAGAAAGAGACCCAAAAAAAGGGTGACCTTCAGCTCCTCCTCCATCGTCTTCATTATTACAAGTGATGATTTCCACCGTTTCGATGTGACGTCCCCTGCAGAGTCCTCTGTAAAAGTCATTCAAGTGAGACCGCTGTGATAACCCCCCACCCCACCCACCAAACCGGACTTGTGCCAGACCGCCTGGCATATATGAAACTTGGGCTAACATTTTTTGAAACATGACGGGATTTAAAATTAAAAATACAGACGCTCCCCAACTTACGAACGAGATATGTCCGTAATGTGAATTTGTTCGTAAGTTGCTTCAGTGCTATATTTTGCATGGAATGTATGTTTAAAGGACAACCGACACAATTTTTTTTGTTTTCTAACTGACAACAGAAAAACGTTTTATAGCATCTAAAATACCCAAAACACGCAGGCTGATATTTTTAGTCAAATGCAAAACACCAATAAAAAAAATGAGTTCAAGTGTCCCAAAACTACTTCAAAATGACCTCGGAGATGCTCAGTTCCAGATGGTCCCGCCCCCTTGTTCGTGATGTCACGCCAAGACGTCTTGCCTTGCTCTAGAATCAAAACAATGGCTTCAGATTCAGAGAAGATGTTTTCTTGTTACTCATCCAGTTATGAATATGATTCAAATAGTTCTGAAGAGGAAAGCATAAATGTTTGCAATCCATTAAAGAAGTCCTCCTGTATCAATTTGAGCCAATAGGACTCCAATGTAGCGTCGCAGAAAATGCACAAGATGGCGACCAAGCTCCGTTGGAAATGGGCTGATTTGTCTGCTGGGAATTTGTGTCAACTAGTATCAAATAGTAGTCTTGGTGCAACACATAACGATTCACCATCGTGTTATTTATGTGTTTTCCTTCTAATTTCACCATCAACACGGATCAACACGGAGTTTTCAGACCAAACAAAATACCCAAAATGCATTGTGTCACTTTCAGGCATCGTCATCAACTCGAAAACAAGACTTCCCTAATATTCAGTGCGAGTCTTAAAACGTAAAATATAGCGATATGCGGTGGAATCTTTGTAATATATGCTCAGTAGAAGTCATTTGAAGTGATTTTACAAATTATGGACACAACTTGTCCGGAGGCGTCGGTTGTCCTTTACGAAAACAGAGATGGACAGCCCGCCTCGGATAATTACTCTTAGCATTGGATAATTAAAATGGCCTCCCACTCGTATATTCAACGACATTTTGTGTCTGAGGTCTTTTAACATGTGGCAATTAGCGTTTGAACAATCACTCACACAAAGTCCCTTAAAGAAAAAAACAAAAAAATAGTGTCGGTCGTCCTTTAAGTCAAACATTGAACGGGAAAGTATAAAACACAGACGCTCTAACAGTCGTAAAATAAATTCACACCTACTGTTGTACGACAACATATATTCTTGGGTCTTACGTGCCAGCAGGCATTACTTTTCGTTATGCATCGCGTCCTCCTGGAGCGTCAACTGGGAAGAGGGATTTCCTCCCCGCCCACATACTCTGCACAGCCAATCACAAAAGGCACGCAATACCAAATCTAACTTACAGCATCTCTGTCCGAATATTTTTCGACATATTGTACCCGCAAAAAATGTACCGTTATTTGTAACTCAAATGTTCGTAAGTTGGGGCGTGTCTGTATAACAGTTTTATCTCCAAACCTGTGACGATATATATAAAATATATGCTTGAAAGCGTACATCTTTTTCTTGCCATATGAGTGTCAAGTGTTGCTCTTTATCAAGCAGTAAATTGAGTTAATATATGGCTCAGCAATTGGATATAAAATCAGCCTTTGCTTTCAGTCATATATGCCGGCACAAAACTAGTAAAACTGTAAATTGATTCAATAAAGAGATACTATTTTTGATGACCTAACTCTCATGCTTTTAGTATTTGTTATTTGAAATCTCTTCCATTGTGAATAGGACCAAACGCTGTTGAAAGTGGCTATAAGGAGGACTGATCAAGAGCCGACTTGCGCCTGAAGGTGTTGTCAGACGTATCTTACATAACTTCCTGTGCTGAATTCCGAATGATGTACAAGGTTAATAGATGTGCCCCCCCCCCCCCCCCCGCCTTTTTTACTCATTTGTCATTCTCATCCCGGCCCGTGAGAGAAAATCAAACGTGAAATTCCATGATGCTTGCTAAAGTCCGAACCAAATTGTCCCATGTAAACAACACTAACAGTCATTATTTTTTACTTCAAATTTGAAAACTAGTTATTCATTCATTTGTTGTGCGCTCTGTATGTAATATGTGTGTGTGTGGGGGGGGTGTTAAATATTCTAATGGTTTCTCCAAATTCATAATGACCCTGAGAGGAAACTGTAACTACAATGTGGCCCGCAGCAAAAAAATGAGTTTGACACACTTGCACTTATGTCTTTATGTCTGACATCCACAAAGAATTGCCCTGCCATTTGCTTCATTCAGTGTGTGAGAAGAAAAGAGAGTTGGGGCAACTTGCCCATGGCAATGTGCCCGCTCCTGAGTATTTTTGAGTGAGAAAAAACATTGAAAACCTCTCTCTTCACCCAAACCGGCTCCATATAATTTTTTTCTTCCCCACCTCTTATCGAACTCTGAAAGGTCATCAAGGGGACCTTCAATTTGAAGATGTGAGTGACATCACCATGACAACAGAGCTGCAAAAGAATCTTTCCAAGTCAAGGCAGAGAGGGTTTGTTGGAGTGTACCATCTAAGCACCATATATATATATATATATATATATATATATATATATATATATATATATATATATATATATATATATATATATATATATATATATATATATATATAGTAAAGTCTCGTTATATCGATATCGGATATATCGATAGTCCCGGTTATATCGATATTTTTTCGGACTCCCTTGGATATCGATATAACGAGACTTTACTGTATATATATCTATATATATATATATATATATATATATATATATATATATATATATATATATATATATATATATATATATATATATATATATATATATATATATATATGTGTGTGTGTGTGTTTGTGTATGTATTGTGTATGTATGTCTATACATATGTGTTTTTACATATATATGTATGTTTTTACATATATATATGGATGTGTATATGTACTGTATGTATGTATACATACTATATCCATTTCAACATAATCACTCACAATAATGAATTTAATTGAGCGTGATTTATTTTGTCTCTTACAATGCAGTTGTTTGATTCAATCCATTCATCACTGCAAATGATGTTTTAATTGCTGCAGTCAGATGTAAGAGACGTGGCCGAGTGATTAGGAGGTCCAAAATGTAGCAAGCTTGTTCCATATTTTATCAGTGGGGATGCTGAACTTGTTGATGTGTGGGGAATTTTTACTGAACAGGTAAGAGCTTCCCAAAATGGCTCCTGTAGCAGCAAATAACAGGCCCCGATTTATCATCTGTCAAAGAAATATTGGATTAGGACTATAATGCTTCATATTTTAATGAAAATAGTACAACAACTAATACCTGGCCGGCGATTTATCAGCATCCAAGCAAGAAAATAATAATAATAATACATTTCTAAGCACCTTTCAAAACTCTCATGTTTCAAAACTGCGGGTGAGCGGCAGCCACATGCGCCAGCGTTCACTCAACCCGGAATCACTCAAATAGATAGAAAGTTAGCTAGCTAGCTAATAGATGACTAGTAGATAGCTAGCTAGCTAGTTAGATAGCAAATAGATAGATAGCTAGGTAGCCAGCTAGCTAGTTAGATAGTGAATAGATAGCTAGCTAGGTAGCCAGCTAGCTCGTTAGATAGCGAATAGATAATAAATAGATAGCAAATAGCTATCTAGCTAAGTAGACAGATAGCAGTGAATAGATAGCAAATAGATATCTCGCTAAGTAGACAGATAGTATTGAATAGATAGCAAATCGATAGCGAGCTAGGTAGTCAGCTACCTAGTTGGATAGCGAATAGATAGCCAATAGATAGCTAGCTAGGTTGTCAGCTAGCTAGTTAGATAGCGAATAGATAGCTAGCTAGGTAGCCAGCTAGCTAAAAAACAAAACAAGAACAAACAGAACCAAACTAATTCGGGAATGGCACTCTTCATTATATTTTCAATTCCCGAATACATTCGTGAATGGCAGTGAATGACTTAAAGAGCACCTGCAGCTACACAACCGAGGCGAATTGGGGCGCAGTCTACGGAATTCAAATGTACTGTGTGGCACTAAAGTGGCTATAGGGAATGTAATTAAAGCCATCCTGGAAGGACCATCATATTTTATACGTCCATTTGGCGTGAAACACTTTTTTAATTTCTTTTTTTATTGTCACCACATATGCGGTGCTTAAGTGCAGTCTATCAGTGAGCGGATGTATGTAATCCAATCTTACTTTGTCTTGCCAGTGCCAGTGATTGACAGCTTTATGGTAACGCGTTCTTGTGAATGTCACCTTGATAGGGGTGGAGAAAAACAAAGAATTGGTCATGGAATGAAAAATGCGCATAAAATTCCACCTGATATTTTCCATTTTGTACTTGCCATGGTGTAAAGTGGGATGATTGTCTTTGGCATGAGAAAATGGAGGACGTTATCGACATGCTTGCGAAAAAGGAACCATTTGGAGTTGACATGCGCTCGCATCTGGAAAACAGACAGACAATGGGTGTGTAAACACTTTGTAGTCCTGATAATGGGTGAGAAATTACATTTTCGTTCTTTAAGGTATCGCTTAGAGTTACTTTTAAGATCTGCGTGAATAATAGAAAAAGAGGCTTACGTTATGAGAGTATCACTTTGAATAATAATAATAATAATAATACATTTCATTTATAAGCGCCTTTCAAAACTCTCAAGGTCACTTTACAGTCACAAGATACATTTTGTTCTGTGGGTGAGCAGGGGCAACCACATGCGACAGCGTTCACTCAACCCGGAATAACTCAACTAGATAGAAAGTTAGCTAGCCAGCTAGCTAATGGATACAGTGACTAATAGATAGCTAGCTAGCTTATAGATAGCAAATATATAGCGGCTAGCCAGAATAACTCAAATAGATAGAAAGTTAGATAGCTAGCTAGCTAATAGATACAGTAACTAATAGCTAGCTCGCTCATTATTATCTATGTGTGGAACATATTGTAGTCATGTTGTTCGAAATGTTTTTTTAGTTTTCACGGTGTTCCCCATTTTTGGAATATACAATTTGATGAAGAAAATGAGATAATTCAATGTTTAAAGGACAACCAACACCATTTTTTTGTTTCCTAACCGACATCAGAAAAACGTTTTATAGCATCTAAAATACCCAAAACACACAGGCTGATATTTTTAGTCAAATGCAAAACACCAATAAAAGTGACTTAAAGTGTCCCAAAACTGCCACAAAATGAGCTCGGAAATGGCGAGATTCAGAAAGACCCACCCCCTTGTTCGCGACGTCACGTCAGGATACTCCTTCACAAACTGCCTTGCTCCAGAATCAAAACAATGGCTTCAGATTCGGAGAAGATGCTTTCTTGTTACTCATCTAGTTATGAATATGACTCAAATAGTTCTGAAGAGGAAAGCATAAATGTTTGCAATCGATTACAGAAGTCCTTCAGAATCAATGGACTATAATGTAGCACCCCGAAAATGCACAAGATGGCGCCCAAGCTCTGTTGGAAATGGGCTGATTTGTCTGCTGGGAATTTGTGTCAACTAGTATCAAATAGTAGTCTTGGTGCAACACACAACGATTCACCATCGCGTTATTTATGTTTTTTTCCATGAATATTCAGTGCGAGTCTTAAAACGTAAAATATAGCTATATGTAGTGGAATCTTTGTAAATTACACTCAGTAGAAGTCATTTGAAATGACTTTACTAATTATGGAAATATGGAAAATCACAAATTCTGTCCGCAGGTGTCGGTTGTCCTTTAAGTCTCATTGAAGTTTGTTCCTCTTTGTCATATACATTATTTGGTCATTTTCACAATATTTGAGTCAGTTGGCATTCACGTTCCTTATTTAAAATTTGCGGGCCGTCTCCAAGATATGCATTACACAAATTAGCTAAAAGGGGGATTACATTCATTACCGTAAATCAGATCCACTTTAGCAACATCTGGTGTTTCCCCAGATGGCAACAGAATGTCATTAGCTGTATATAATTGCCATTTTAAACAAATTCACAGACGCTCCCCAACTTACGGACATTCAAGTTACGACATTACGGTACATACGAACATTTTTGCAGTTGATAAAGTGAGTAGCGTCTGTATATGGAAAATGTTTTAAAGTATGTAATTCATTGTAGGTGCGCCTTATAATCCTGTGCGCCTTATACATAGAAAATACGGTATTACCTCAATATAATTGTACATTGCCAGGTCTGCGATCGCATGGTCATCCGGAACCCGTACTCTGCTATACTCTGGGAGTACAGCACCTGTGCGCAAATGATCAAATCATTATGTCAGTGTAAGCTCTCAATCATACAGGAGTGATCCATCGATGAAAAGGTTTCTTCAGCCGTCATCTGTACTTCTTTGAAGGTGTCGGACGTTTCGCTTCTTATCCAAGAAGCTTCTTCAGCAAACTACATTTTTTTGCTGGTAGCATTGGACCTACATATATATCCCTACTGTCCAGACGTGGCGGTGCCGGACTCTGCTATGATAGGTCCCAGCTCTCAGGTTGGGGGCAGCAGAGGACTATTCACTGAGGCTACACTGATTACGTCTATTGTCCTGACTGATTACTTCTGTTGTCCTGCCTGATAATGGGGTCTACGACTGGCCTGATTGCACCATTTGCTCTGGTATCACCTCATCAGCATAACTAAGCCTATGTTGCCTAAGAAGTCTGTTGTACGAACGATCCAAATTAAACATCACCACCATGGCGATTTAGTGAAGGGTTTTGCTGTTTATATACATATATATATATATATATATAGAGGGCCAAAACTACCAGCAAAAAAGTTTAGTTCTCTGATGAAGCTTCTTGGATAATAAGCGAAACATCCGACATATTCAAAGAAGTACAGATAACGGCTGAAGAAACCTTATCATCTATGTATTATTATATATGTCAAATGATTTATTGGAATTGATCCCCCACCATTGAGCATATCACATGCACTTACTTAAATCTTCATTGAACTGCTCCATTATTTCATCAAATACAATGCAATCCTCAAACCCCTATAAAAAGACAGATAAGAAAAACAAATATTTGTATTCCTTGACTTACTATACGGTTGATTCCCTTTGTGTCACTTACTGCATTCATTCCCTGTCCGTAGAAAGGCACCACTGCATGCGCCGCGTCGCCCATAAGGACACATTTTTCCCCAATGTGATAAGGGGAGCACTTAACGGACACCATGGCCTGGGCAGGCAATCGAAAATAATCTCTTTTGAGAGCATCACTGCGAGATATAAATAAGGGGGAAACAATATTATTCAACGTGTTTATGTCTGTTTGTTTGGACAGCGACATTTTTTGTAAACAATGGCCGTCATCCCATCTGAGTAAACTAAAACAACTGTTTGTGGAGTGAACGAGCCAGACAGACAGAACGAAAGCACACATTTAGTTATTTGTTCCCCATGCTCCAAATGTCGGTGAGTGAGAGAAAGCCCGGAGCGTGGCGCTCATGATTTCATGCTCTCTGTCTATCAGCTACAACAAACACTTCACCTTCAATCAAAACTGAGGTGGCAAAAAAAAACAAAAAAAACGTAAGAGTCAGACTTCAATTTCACACTTCACAGGTTGTGCTTCTCTGGGTTGATGAGATGGAAATATTCCAGGGATGGCATGGCATGGTTGGATGGGAGGACAATAGGGAAGGAGGATAAAACGGTAAAATCGAAGAAGATAGAGAGTAAGAGAGATAGAGGTGACAAAGGTGCTTACACTCCTAATAATGGTATAGCGTCAGGAAAATATTTGTGGAAAAATTCAATGACTTCGTCTCCCGTGGTGATCTTCTCAAACTCTTCAAAGGGCATGAAGAGAGTGCAGGTGAAAGACTTGTCCTACGAAGAAGAAGAAAAAAGATTCCTATTGATTTCAGATCTTTTCATTCAGGAAGATGACTCTCTGAGGTGTTGTGAGAATAATAATAATAATACATTGTATTTCGAAACGCCTTTCAAAACTCTCAAGGTCACTTTACAGTCACGGGATCAGTTGTTCTGTGGGTTAGCAGCGGGAGCACATGCACCAACGTTCACTCAAACCGGAATAACTCATATAGATAGAAAGTTAGCTTGCTAGCTAGCTAATAGATAACTAATATAGATGACACATCCCTATTATTATTATTAGTAGTAGTAGTAGTCGCCGTATTAGTCATAGTAATAGTCATAGTAGTAGAGGTAGTAGTATCTAGCTAGCTATCTATTAGCTATATAGCTATCTAGCTAGCGAGCTATTGGCTATCTATTAACTAGTTGACTAGCTAGCTTTCTATCTATTTGACTTACTTCTGGGTTGAGTGAACGCTCGCGCGTGTGGCTGCCGCTGCTCACCCACAAAAAAACCTATCCTGTGACTGTGAAAGGCGCTTATAAATGAAATGTATTATTATTATGATTATTATGTACAATGCTAATGTAAGCTTGATATATGCTAGCTACCCAAAGTGATGCTGAAAGAAGCCAGTGTGGTTGCCAGGTTAAAAATGTATCGGTTCATGGAAAAGACAATGCTTTATTGCTTACAGCTGTTCGTGCTTAGGACTCAAGAGGCGTGGTATTCTAAATCAAGAAAACTATGTTTTACTAATGTATCACTTTAATTTGCATATGCTCTCAATAAATAGCTTGGCAGAGGGCTGCAGAATTCAGGCGTCTGTCATGAATGACTGCGTCTCCTGCCGGCAGTAAAAGACAATCTTTCTGGATTCGAGCCTTTGTCCACAGTGTCTGATCGAACATCTCTGACAAGGACTATTAAAGGCTTTCTGATTCTGATTCTGATTCGGATAATCATTCGAATTAAGTGGTAAGTTTAGCATCCCAGTATTCAAAACCCTGTTTTGTAGCCACTGCGCTGATTTAATCACAATATCAGCTTAGAAAAAAATACAAAAATAGCAACACTGGCATTATTAATCATCAGCACATGACATTTAAAATTTCAATCTGTCCTTTCTGAAATGTGGTTATGACCCATCCCCAATTATATATACAAATACATTCTTATAAAGCCATGATGGACATCCTGTACTTTTGATTTCACAACATATCCTCTATATTTGTCTATAACAGGGGTGTCAGTCATTTTTTGCCGCGGGCCACATTGTAGTTATGGTTTCCTCTCGAGGGCCGTTATGAATTTGGGGAACCCATTAGTATGTTTAAATCCCTTCAAATATTACATATAGAGCACACAGCAAATTAATGAATAACTCGTTTTCAAATCTGAAGTCAAGAATAATGACTTTTATTGTGGTTGACATCCAAAAATATGAAATTTTGGCTCAGATTTTAGCAATCATCATGGAATTTAACAAGTTTGATTTGCTTTCGCGGGCCGAAAAAAATGATGTGGCGGGCCGGATTTGGCCCGCGGGCCTTGAATTTGACACCTGTGGTCTATAAGGTTCAATGCATGGTTCTGTTCCGTGTATTGTACCTGCAAAATTAATTCTCCATTTTGAATAACAATCTTGTAAATATAGCCCTCCAGACGGTGGAAGTAATGACTGCCATTATCACAGCAGTTGTTGCCATCAGTAAAGTTCTCCCTATCAGGACTGATTTTCATTATCTTTGTTACCATGCATCCGAAGCAGCAATATTTCATTAAAAAATTCTTACTCCAAAGACATTTTAGAAGCTAAGGACAATGAGTGACACGGCTGATGCACTTTTAAGTCTACTGCTTTAACCTTGTCTCCCTTGACACAGTAAAGGAGCAGTTGCTGACTCAGCGAAGCAGAAAAATCATTTTGGGATTAAGGACAGGAGAGACAGAGAAGAGTTTTAATTGTTGCCTTGGGTAACTTGGAACATAACGGACAGCATTGTTGTATAAGAAGTAAGTTAAATCAAAAGGTGCAAAGACATTTTTTTGCAAGGTAATGTAATGTCGGAGATGTTTGTTTGGACACTGTGAACAAAGGCTGGAACACAGGAAGACTGGCTTTTACTGCCGGTAGGCGACGCAGCCATTCATGACCGACGCCCAACGTCTGCATGTGCCATGTGCCAAGCTATTTATTGAGATTACAGTGATACCTCAGCTAACAAACTTAATTGGTTTTCAGAAAGATTGTGTAAGGCGAAAACTTCATCTACCAAACATTTATTTCCCATAAGAAACCATTAAAAATGAGAATAATCCGTTCCCAGGTCCCCATAAAACGTCATTTTCGACTAAATAAACCTTAAAACTACACAAAATATACATTATTTTATGTATAATAAATGTCTTATGGTATTGTAATAAAACCGTGTGGTTTGGTGTTCATCTGCGGAAAACTAGTCCCCCTAGTCTGCCAAAAACTAGTTTGTCAGCCAAGACTATATGCTCGCAAATTTAATATTCGTTAGGCAAAAAGTTTGTGAGCTAAAGCGTTCGTAAGCTGAGATATCACTGTATATGCAAATGTAAGTGATGCATTAGTAATACGTAGTCTTCTTTATTTGAATACCACGACACTGGACATCCCATGTTACAAGCACCAACATCCATAAACCAATAGAACATAGACATTTTAATGGGTTGTCTTTCCAAGAACTAATAGATTTGTAACCTGGCTAATGAGCTCTTCCTGCGAAATTCTGCCCAAGGCCAGATCTCCTACATGAGGATGACAGTTTAACAGGCTGTGTCTGTCCACCTCAGATTGACCAGATTTTCTGTGCTTCCATTGTGGGCCTTGTGTTGGGCTAATTTAGCATGAAACTTTCATCATTGAGGGCTTGTCATCACTTGAACATTTCAGAACCGATTATGCTTTTAAGTGTATGCAACTAAAGAGATACAGTAAAGTCTCGTTATATCGATATTCAAGGGAGTCCGAAAAAATATCGATATAACCGGGACTATCGATATATCCGACCCTGTTTGCATGGAATTTTCTCCGTGCGTGCATAGAAAGAGTATCGATATAACCGGGACTATCGATATATCCGATATCGATATAACGAGACTTTACTGTATATATATATAAATATAAATCCCACTCACCAAGTTGGGGAGCGCAATCATCATGAACGTATTCCGGGGCCAAATATGGAGATAATTGGCCTTCATGGCAAACTGAGGATGGACACAAACATATTTGAGTCTGAAAAGTTTGATTATTACACTGGAAAGAGAACTGACCTCTCCATTGACAGGCGACATGGTGAGCTCCTTGTAGCCATGGGGGATGTAAGTTTGACTGTAGTCAAAGCGGCTTTGACGAAGGAATTGCTTGCGAACAGCCGAAAATGCTCCATCACAACCCAAAATGAGGTCTGCTTCAATCTGCTTTGTGGATCCGTCCGGCCTGAAAAGCACAGGGTCTCACATTATGTACACTTACATAATCTACAATCATCAGATCCAAGATTGTACCAGGGTGTGGTTCATTTCAATAACTTTGATCATAATGATGATTGAAATCCTATTTTTTGGCATGTTTGCATGAAATTTGACCAACCACAGCAAACAAACACCATTGGTGACCCCCACTGGAGAAAAGGACTGCAGTTCCAGGTATCAATCCCTTGTCAACCTGGTGGTAAGTAATGAACATAACCACAGCCTCCCTCTTGGCCTTATTATTTATACTTCACTCACATACCATTTTTTTCAGTCCTGACAAAAGGTGAATCCGTCTGTGACTGACGGATGTCCATTTTACTGACAAATGACGACTCGGGGTGGTGGATGAAAAGGAATTCATCTGAATAAAGTAAGCGTGGTAAGTATGAAAGCAATCAAGGGCAGAGAAGGTGACTCATGGCTCATTCAACTGACGACATTATTGGCCTTCAGACATGGTAAATGGCATTTCACTTCTACAGCGCTTTTCTACATTTGGTACTCAAAGCACTTTACACTGTCTTCTTGCTTTATCTACTGATGAGACAGCATCAGGAGCAAGCGTGGGCTCAGTATCTTGATCAAGGGCACTTTCACAAGATTACAATGACTGGGGGTTGAACCCTTCATAGAGATTAGACAGAATAAGAAGTTATCATATTTAAAAGTTTCATGCTGTTATATGCTTAGTGATATAACATGTGTGACTCGAATACACAATTGAAGCACAGAGAAACCTAGGGTCAATCTGAGGTCAACAGATACAGCCTGTTAAACTGTCATCTTCAACTAGGAGATCTAGCCTTGGACAGAATTTAGGACTTGGGAAACTCATTTATCACAGAAGTAATTTACGACGTGAAACTCCTTCACACGAAGAGCTCATTAGCCAGGTTACAAATTTATCAGTTCATGGAAGAGACAATGTTTTATTGCTTACAGCTGTCCGTCCTGAGAATTCAAGAGGTGTGGTATTCTAATCAAGAAAACTATGTTTTACTTATGAATGTCTTTAATTTGCATATACTCTCAATAAATAGCTTGGCAGAGGGCTGAAGAATTTGGGCGTGTCATAAATGGCTGCGTCTCCTGCCGGCAGTAAAAGACAATGTTTCTGTGTTCGAGCCTTTGTCCACAGTGTCTGATCGAACATCTCTGACAACCCCAAATCTCCGGTTTGTGAGACAACCACTGCCCCACCGCGCAATGCATAAAATGATAACATAAAATCATCACACTGCAGGATTTAAAACAATGATTTCTTTTCATTTTTAACGAAACAATTAGATATGTTGACCTCCAGTGCTGTGTTCACTGCAATTCCCTTTGGTAAAATGACCTTGAAGCGTTGTTAATTAGGTTATAAATTATATGTTGAATTTACCTCCAAAACAACCAATTCGAAGGCTAGCGGCAAATGTTACACACTTCAAATACCACCTAATGAGTGATCACTCCAGACAGTAAACATACCCAAGGCTACATTCACTCAGTGGAAGCAAATTAACATCACTAATGCCAGAGTTAAAACAAAGAATTCAAATGAGCATCACATGCTTCCACGTTAGCCGAAATATACAAAATATTATACACGTGTGATTGTGTGTTTGTGTGACCAGTCTTGTGAGGACCACTAACATTTTATACCATACGTAGTGAGTACATTTTTGACAAGTGAAGACGTTTTGGCCGGTCCACACAAATTCTTCATTCTTCTAGAGGGTCTATATATGCATCTGTTAAAGTTTCAGAGAGGTCCTCACAAATTCACCCAAAATGATTTTTTGGTGTGTATTTTCATTTCACTTGAATACACACATTTTTACTCACTGTGTGTGTTTATGTGTGTGTGGTTAATGAGAGGAAAAAAATCAGACCACAAAAAGTAAAAAGATATTTTAACCAAATTCACTACAGGGGTGAAGACTTTGAATGTACCCATTCAGAAACCTCACTCCTGCTGTTATTGCAGTTTCAAGTCCACTTTTTATTTCTTTGTTTTTAAAGAAGTTGAAGTGGGAAATGGTGTGACATTTAGTGTTCAAATGTAACACGTGTTCTCTAAACTTATCAGCAACGCTGGTCCTCACTCCTTATCTGGAGTTATCTGGACCTCACAAAACCATTGAAACAGGAGTGTGTGTGTGTGTATGCGTGTGTGTGTCTCCACCATGTAGAAAAAACATGCACATGCATGTGTGTTTGTGTCTGGGCCAAATGCTTCACACACTAGGTCCCCACCATGAAGAAAAAACACACACGTGTGTGCCGTGAGTGTGCTTGTGTGTGCGTGCGTCTGTTTGTGTCCGTGTGTGTGGGCCAAATGCTTCACACACTAAGTCCTCACTATGTAGCAAAAACATGTATGTGTGTGTGTTTGTGTGAGGGAGCCAAATGGTTCACACACGAAGTCCTCACCGAATAGCAAAAAAGCGTGTGTGTGTGTGTGTGTGTGTGTGTGTGTGTGTGTGTGTGTGTGTGTGTGTGTGTGAGCGTGCGTGTAAATGCGTGTGTGTGCATGTGCGCATGTGCGCATGTGCGCATGTGTGTGTGTGTCCATGTCCATCTCATCATGTTAGTTCCCACCTGTGTCAGTCACATCAAGGTTTACCTGCTAAAGGTCATTAGCCCCGATTCAGCACTCCAGTCCAGTAGTTTGTGTTCAAAGTGCAACTTGGTGTTTGCATATGTCTCTGCCTCTGTTGGGAGTAAAATGTTTGGTTATTTTTCAAAAACGTTTGCATGGCATAATTATATCTATCCAATTTTGGACAATTTTTAAATGCTTATTTAAAAAAAACATTCTTCCTGTGCATGTGTTTGTATAGAGATGAATGATTTTTAAAATATCGTGATACGTACTTCCAATGCGGGAGTCTGATTTGTCCCGATAAAATAATTAAAAGACAGATCCGTGCCATCACACATTATCTCACAGCAGAGACCGATGAACGACATGAATAAAACAAATCCATTTTACACTGATTAAGGTGAACATAATGCTTTAAACTTGAATTGAAGGAACTATCAAATTAATGGTTCCGTGCTATCAGAGATTTTGTTTGAAATCTTGAGTTTTAGGACTACATAAACATTCAATGCAGCGTAAGAAACCTTACACTCTTTTCTTTCATCAGAAAAAAAAAAAAAGTGATACGGGTCTGGAGTTATATGAGCTTGAAATGAGGGCGGCTGTCCAAAATACAATGCAATACATACATATTGGTTTATATAGGGACAAAGCGCTAATATGGGAAAAAAAAGGATAAGCTGCCCCCTTGTGGAAAGGAAAAAAACATTGCCAGAGGCCATGGCCAGCGCTTTATCTGCACCCAAAACAGAAAAAAAAACAAAACCCGAACCAATTCGGGAATGGCGCTCGACGTCATATTGTCAATTTCCATGATTAAATTAAATAAATTATAAATCTGTGATTTAATCAGCCACCATAGAACATGTTTTTCAAGGGGTTTGCAGATTTTATCTTAAGTGCTACCCTAATTTGCTCACTGTTATAACTGCAGTCGTGACATTTCTCTGCTCAGCGTTAATGCATTGAGTTATTTGAGTAGAACTATGGAAAGCCGGATAATGGTCTTACCTGTGAGCAGTTGTTTGTTCAGATTGGCTCGGTCTACTGACAGGATGTACTAAAGTGAAAACAATGTGTCGTTATTATGCAGTGCTGCTGTTAGAGCAAATTCGGCAGCATATTGTTCGGTGAAAATGGAAGAGTAGATGCCTCTGGGCTTCAAAAATTAATGATAATTTCAATGTTTTTCTACCATCAGCAATATGGAAATAATAATTCTTCGAAACATTAATGGTATTTAGTTGTTTTGGTCTAATTGGGTCTGTGTGACGCTGTATAGAATTATTCGAGTTTTTCACTTTGATGATCATTCATTAAAAATGCATATACAGTAAAGTCTCGTTATATCGATATTCAAGGGAGCCCAAAAAAATATCGATATAACCGGGACTATCGATATATCCGACCCTGTTTGCATGTAATTTTCTCCGTGCGTGCATAGAAATAGTATCGATATAACCGGGACTATCGATATATCCGATATCGATATAACGAGACTTTACTGTACATGCTGAAATGAGGCAACAATGAAAATATTGTATCTTCAAACTGGTGTGAGATAAATTGTAACAATGAAGAATGTATTCCATGGCGGGAATGACGCTTGTGAGATTAATTAATTTAGTACTACGCCAATGTATCTGCAAACATTATTATAAACATCAATGAAAATGTTTCTTCAGCCATAATCTGTACTTTGAAAGTGCCGGACGTTTCGCTCCTCATCCGAAGAGCTTCGTCAGCGAAATAAAGTTGTGCTGGTAACTCTGCTCCCCCAATCTTAGAACAAGGACATATCAGAGCAGATGTCTGGCACTGCCACCTCTATCCATTAGGGATACATATAGGGCCAAAGTTACCAGCACAACTTCAGTTCGCTGACGAAGCTCTTCGGATGAGGAACGAAACGTCTGACACCTTCAAAGAAGTACATATGATGGCTGAAGAAACCTTTTCATCAATGGACCACTCCTGTACGACTGAGTGCCTACACAGACGAACCATGGGAGTGACATGATTCTATTGGTAAAAGTGGACACGGAAAGTATTGTAAAGGCTCACCTGGCCCTTTTTGCCATATGGAATTGGAGACTGCACACCGTTTAGGGAATGGATCATTCTTGCATGCATGGGGATTCCCTGAGAAACAATCTAAAAGACAAAGCAACATGTTGAAATGAAATTATTGTGAGATTATACTCACTATAGCAGTTGTATCATGCTTTGTATTAAACTATGTATTTTTGAATACAAGAATGAAGTAGTAAATACTGATTGGCATTTGACTATATTTCCTTAAATGTAATTGATTCTAAAGGAACAAGTACAGTGATAACTCAGTTTACGAACCCCTTGGCTTACAAACTTTTCGGTTTACGAACGTGATATTTATGAACATTTTACCTTGGCATAAGAACTTTACCTTGGCATACGAACTTTTTTCATACACGGAGCTGCCTCAATGAGTGATTTGTCGTTCGCGAACGAGCCCGTTCTTCTAACAACAAAATGGCAGCTGACTGTTTTTGTCCTCTATTCCCCGCCCACAGTCTTCGGTTAAAGCCACGTGATTGGTCAAGAACGCAGCTTGGGGCGGGGGGTGGTTTAAACATTAAAGAGACAGGCAGACGACAGTGAGAGAGCTTCAACTTTGATAGTTCAAAGGTAGATTGTAGACTGCAAGGTTAAAATATCCCATCAATCAGGCTCCACAAACAACCCGTGCAACACAATTGATGAGGAACTAGATAAAATTATGACAGAGAAAGCACCTACAAGGGATCATTCCTCAAGATGGTGAAAGAAGGTTACGTTCCTCATCAAGTGTTTAATGCTGATAAAACCGGCCACTCCATTCCATCAAGCCATCAACGACCATCACAAAGGTAAATAAAATGACTTTATTATATAGTACAGTTTATTTCTTTAATTATAATACCATGGCACATTTATTATACATAAAATAGCATATATTTTGTGTAGTTTTAAGGCTTAGAAAATTACAAAGTAGAAAATTATGTTTTATGGGGACCTGGGAACGGATTATTCTCATTTTAATGGTTTCCTATGGGAAATTAATTTTTGGGATACACACTTTTCACCTTACACACTCTGTCTGGGAACCAATTAAGTTCGTAAGCCAAGGTATCACTGTAATTGCTTTCTAGTGTATAAAACTTGCGCATATCAATATTTTCAGCATTTCTGGTTGTGAGGACAGATGACATAACATGTTACAAATTAACTGTAGGTCATCTGACGGAAAAAGAATAATAATAATAATACATAACCTAGGGGTTGTGTAATAGGTTCATTGACGAATCTGTTGTCAGTCTTTTTCGAGGTTGAAATGACTGTTTTCAAAGGTGAGTTCAGTTGTTCAGTGTTAGTTCAGGTCAGACCTTCACTTTGCAGGAACACTCGGCTAGGTGAAGACGATCTCCCAGATTGGCAAATGCGCAGCAAGCTTACGCCTGTCTAAAAATCCAGATCGCTCCTATATGTTTCCTTGTCAACTCCATTCACATGTCTGATGTGAGTAGAGACTTATAGTATGAAAGTGCAAACCTTGACCTCCATTCCGACATGCTTGAGTGACTGACGGCCTCTGTGAGATAAAGCCAGGTTGATACTTCTCCCCTTCACGATTTTTGCTTGCCGGATATCTAGCCAAAAGTTCATACATTGACTTTATTCTGATCATTTTGTCATACAATCAGATGAACTCTTGATCATACCATCCCGTGTTTCAAACACATGCACATCAAAACCTCTTTTGGCGAAGAAGCAGGCATTCAGTGCACCAACCTAAAATAAAACATGGGTGTTCTCGTCATTGCTGAAAAAATTAGATGAAATGGACAATATTTATTGGAATTTATACATTCATATAAATCTTGCATGCTTATTTAGCTCTCATGCTACATTTGTTTCTCAGGAACAGCAATAATGTTCCTTGGTAGGTTTTGGACCAGGCTCCATTGAATTACTTTCACTTCATAGCAAACATAAAATGAACAGTTGTCATTGCATTTTAATTACACTCACTACTACAATACTTTTACTTAAATTAGGCGAATTTGGCACACAATAGTCAATAGCATGAAAGCACTGTGTGACAATGAATATTTACTTTCACTTTGTCTTACCAGTCCACCACCCACCACTGCCACAATTTTTTTCTTATTCAGCCTGTCGGTTGATTCTTCCATTCCTGCTCAGGTGGTCTTTCACTCAGTCAGTAGGTCTCGTCAAAAAGCCTCTTCAGCATAACAGAAGTGGGTGCAGGGTATTTTTTAAAAGAGGAGGAGCAAAGTAAATGACATTTACTTTCAAAATAAATACACGTTAACATTGTCTGACCGACATGATGTTGCCCTTTGTACTTTAACCTAATGGGTATTTTGGTGAGACTGTGCTGATATGAAGTTAAAAACAAATAAGGGTGGCTTGTGCGTTTACATATGGAGGATTGCATTTTAACTGTGTCTGTTTAGATCATAATTATTCTCTGGATATGTTTCAGAAAGTCATTTCAGCATTTTCCCGTGGTTTTCTCTGAGACTACCTTATGGAAAAACTAATGACCTTGATTTTTTTTTTGTGTGTGTGAAAGTAAATAAATGTCTCCCTCTAGTGGTGTTCAATGTTAACGACTGAGGTTTGCGTACGTTATTGGCTAAATAATACCGCACTTTTATTTTACCGCACTATTTTCTTAATAAGCGCATCTCAAAAGTAAAATTGATGTTATTCTTTACCTATTCAGACACTTTCAGAAGCTTAAAACTAACATTTAATGATCATATACTGAAGTTATCTTTGTTGCAATGAACGGAAATGTTTTATTGTTTTTTTTGACAGTGGTTTGGGGAGAATGATCAGAATCAGAAAGCCTTTAATCGTCCCACAATGGGGAATGAATGGGGAATTTGCAATGATAAAATGTATAGTAATATGTGGTCATTTTGAAGACTTCTGCAAGTCAAATATAAAAAGCAATTAAAGGAAAACTGTTTTTTTCTTCATGTATTAAGAACGCAACTGTTTTCAACCCTGCCTGTTTCGACTCGGCTCCTTTTTATTCGGTCAACGTTGCAACATACTACGAAATTCGTGACGATAATTAGTTAAAACAGCACGTTGTATGTAAGAAGTACGTGGCCATTTGTCTGCTGGCAGCTGTGAAAACAGCGGTCAACGCAGGGAAAGACAAAGCTTTGAAACCAGACCTGTCCATTACATTCTACGTACAGGCGTTGTAATCGATACACGCGTCAGTCACAACAAATTATTTGTTCATAATATTTTGCCTTGGTTAGGAACATATTTTAATTATCTTAAAAGTTAAAACAAATTGGTACAAAAGTAAACATTGGGCGATTTTACACATTTTACAAGTTTTCGTTGACATCTGTGATCGACTGTTTCTGACTGAATTAAGATGGTGGCGTGAAAGGGAAGGTTTGTTGTTCATGGGTGCAAAGTATGTTTAAGTGCATCAAACGAACTGCGCAGTGCACGATCTATTTACAAGCAGCTGGAAGCGGTCCCCATCTCTGCAAAGAAATTACGTAAGTGTTGGTCTTGTGACTTATGCAGTTCGAAGACTTAAGTGTCTTGTCAACGCAGCGAGTCAAGCTAGCTACTCCTTGCTACTGAACTATAATGCAAGGCGCCGGTCGGGGCCGTCAAGCCGGTGGTTGACCTCGGCGACCCGTTTTAAGCATTGCAATATTGCTTCTAAAATTATCCGGGTTTTCAAGCTTGGTGTGAAGACTCTAAACCATCAATGAGTTTTTATTAAATATTTTTTTATCAGAGAACTGTATTATACAATGCGATTGCTGCTTAGTCACGATTGTGTCACTCGTTATGGCCCAACATTGTTGGTGAGTCATTCAATCACTCACTCCACATGGAAAGTGCTTAAATTATAAAATATACGTATTGATTGAAGGCGTATGCTGTTGTTATGTCCATAATGAAAATGTTCCCCACTTCTGGAATAAATACCTCAGGTCTATTGAAACTGTCATTTGAATCAGGTCTGGAAAAAATAGAATTCTCATGAATTTAAACCTATATCCTGTTTAAATCCCCATTAGCACGTTATTTTATTTTCATCAAGACAAATGCTTCAGGCATTGTCTTGTTTAAATACGCAGACACGTCTCTGGAGAAAAAAAAGCATTGCAGCACCTGTTATATACTTTTCAGCATTAATGCTTCTTCACATATGTGCAAGTTGTCCAAGCAATGAGCTCTACCACACCCTCATACCATCACATATACAGGTATTTGCTTTTTAACTGGACACTGGTAATGGTCTGTATGGTGCTTTTCCTTTTTTTTTTTTTTGCACAGACATCCATGATTTCCAAAATCATTTTGAAATGCGGACTTATCAAATCGCTACACATGTTTTTACTTTCCCTCAGTCTTTCTCAAATGAGCTCAGGCCTGGAGAATCCGGAAGTGTGTCTGGATGTTGTTGATATATGGCTTTCACTTTGTTTGGGAGAGTTTTAACTAGTGACAATGGTTTTCTCAATTGTTCCTATGTGGTAATAATTCCAGTTTTTAATGCAGTTCTGTCTAAGCGATCGAAAGTCACAGGTATTCAATGATGGTTTTCGGCCTTGCCACTTAAGTACAGAGGTTTTTCTTGGTTCTCTAAATACTTTAGTTGTATTATGGACTGCAGAAGTTGCAATCCATAAATGGGTGAATATTTGCCAAACAGCAATGTTCATCAGATCCAACACTGAATATCTTGTCTTTGTCTTGTCTTCAGGTAAGTAAAGATGGGAAAGGATTTGCAAATCATTAGTCTTGTGATATTGTATTACAAATAATTATATATTTTACACAACCTCCCGACTTCATTGGAATTTGGCTTTGTATATTAATAAATACTGTATGTGTGCTTATATTGTACATTGTCATTGTTTCTATTATAGGCTGGTCCCATCTTCTCCATTCAGAATGATTGACCCGGCTCTGAAAAGCGTGGTCACAGACATAGTTCGCTCTCCCGAGGACAAACGAGTTTACAGGGGCTTGGAGTTTAGCAATGGATTAAGGGCCATGCTCATCAGTGACCCGACAACAGACAAATCCTCCGCTGCTTTGGATGTCCACATTGGTAAGAAATGAAGTACATTGATGTGCGGTATAACCACTAGTTTTATTGCTCATGAAGGCGCTTCAATTGGCATTAATCTTTCATCAGTTTTAGATATGTCTATTTTTGTTAGAACTTTTTGGAATGGAAAAAAGCTGAGTCACAAATCTATATTGGCATGCATGTGCTGTAGTGTAGCATATTAATGGCATGCATTATAAAGAAGTGCAAATAGAACCAAATAATTCTGTGTGCGGTGTATTCAAATTGAAAATGTATCCATGGCTTTTTTTGTCTGTATCTCAATGATCATTTTATCTTCAAATTTCAGGTTCATTATCCGACCCGATTAACATCGCAGGCCTGGCCCACTTTTGTGAACACATGCTGTTCCTGGGGACAAAGAAGTACCCAAAAGAGAATGAGTACAGCCAGTTTTTGAGTGAGCATGCAGGCAGCTCCAACGCCTTCACCAGTGGAGAGCACACTAACTACTACTTTGATGTGTCTCATGAGCATTTACAAGGAGCTCTGGATAGGTAATTCACTATTTATTTGATTATATTTCCATCCGACCTCCCTCTCGTTGTAACTACAGAGGACTACAGTTGATGAGCCACACAAAGAAACTATGAGAAAGAGTAGTTGAAGCTATACTAAGAGCAGAAGTGAGCATTTGTGAGCAGCAGAATGTTTTCGTGACTTTAAATATGTTGATAGACTGTTGTCATATTTATCATGTATCGGCCGTGGTGTTTTGGAAAAAGCACTCGTTCAACAGATTGGATTTCTGGTACCTTCTCCAGCCGGCATCTGTTTGTGGGATAGGCTAATTGTTGTCCATTGCTGGTGTGATACGCGGCCCATCTGTTGCCCTGAGAAAATAATACTGTAGTGTTATAAATAATACTGCAGTTAAGAATGAAATATTAATGATGTGTACCGTAATAAAACAGAACATTTTCCTTCCATTAATTTAACTCTTCTTGGCACTTTTTATGTACCGTATTTTCCGGTGTATAAGGCGCACCCCCAATGAATCAGAATCAGAAAACATTTAATCGTCCCACAACGGGGAAATTTGTGGTCCACCGCAGCAATTTTAAAGGGGATCGGCTGGGGGGGGGGGGGGTTAAATAATAAAAAAACAAGATATTCTAAGCAGAGTAAAAATGTCAAAAGACTGAGATGTATACTGTAAATGTGCAAAAAATGTTTCGTTAAAAAAAACTGTACATAGTGCAAGTATCAAAGAAAATATACAGTAAAGTCTCATTATATCGATATCGGATATATCGATAGTCCCGGTTATATCGATACTATTTCTATGCACGCACGGAGAAAATTACATGCAAAGAGGGTCGGATATATCGATAGTCCCGGTTATATCGATATTTTTTCGGACTCCCTTGAATATCGATATAACGAGACTTTACTGTATATTGATATATGTAGCTGTACTGCATCAACTCATATTTACCGTAGAATAGTAAAAAAAAATCTGCATGAATAGTGTATTTTCAAACTTTTAATAATATTAATACATTTTATTTCAAGCACCTTTCAAAGCTCTCAAGGACACTTTACAGTCACAGACAAGCATAGATACAATAATACCTAATTAAAATACAATTATAAATAAAATACAATTATAAATAGCAACGAGAGATAGAGCTACACAGAAAATGCAATTTTAAATAGGCGGATTTTGAGATGGGATTTGAAGGTGGGACGAGAATCGGTTACGAATGTTGGGAGGAAGTGAGTTCCAGAGGTTGAGGGCAAAGCAGCTGAAAGCTTTGTCCCCCATCGTGCTAAGACGGGCAAGGGAGTCACACAGAGTTGGAGAGAGGAATAGGATCTGAGGGAATAGAAATTTGAAGAAGGCATGGCGGGGCAAGGTTACGCACTACTTCTTCCACTAAGTAAAATGGGGTCGGTAACAGCTGACATTACTTCACATATAAGGCACACCTGTGTATAAGGTACAGGGTCAACTTTTGAAGAAAATGAAGGCTTTTGGGTGTGTCTTATACACCGGAAAATATGGTATAAACGGAGTTGCATTATAAAGCTTATTTCGTCTATTATAAAAAATAAATAACAGCTTGAAGTATTCTCAATTTAGGATTCCTGTTATGATGATTGCATCAATTGTTATCTTCTCATCTGTAGGTTTGCCCAGTTCTTTCTCTGCCCGCTGTTTGACGAGAGCTGTAAAGACCGCGAGGTGAACGCTGTGGACTCTGAGCATGACAAGAACCTGATGAATGACGCTTGGAGGCTTTTTCAACTTGAGAAGGCTACTGGAAACCCAAATCACCCCTTCAGTAAATTTGGAACAGGTAACAATTCTTGAATGTTTAACAGGTTTAACTATATAAGTGCTTGAGCCTCCCAGAAACTTCACAATATTAAGTTTTATAGCAGCCCTACTAGTCACAACATTGCATTCTGATTAAAAAAAAAGAACAATTTAGTGGATTAATGAAAAGGTTTCTTCAGCTGTCATCTGTACTTCTTTGAAGGTGTCGGATGTTTCGCTCCTCATCCGAAAAGCTTCATCAGCAAACTAAACTTTGCTGGTAGCTCTGGCCCTATTCATATATATCCCTAACGAAGCTTTATATTATGTGTATGTATTATGTGTTCCAAAATAAATACAATTATCCATTTACTCTTTCCTCTGTTCCAGGTAACAAGCTGACACTTGAGACGAGACCATCAAATGACGGCATTGATGTCCGCCAGGAACTCCTTGAGTTTCACTCGACGTATTACTCCTCGAATCTAATGGGCCTCTGCGTCTTAGGAAGAGGTAAGGCAACACAGAGGAATACTTTTATTGATGTTTTTTTTGGGGGTAAGAGACAAATGTGTTAAGTGATTTACAACACAATACAGTAAAGTCTCGTTATATCGATATTCAAGTGAGTCCGAAAAAATATCGATATAACCGGGACTATCGATATATCCGACCCTGTTTGCATGTAATTTTCTCCGTGCGTGCATAGAAATAGTATCGATATAACCGGGACTATCGATATATCCGATATCGATATAACGAGACTTTACTGTAGTTCAATTATGGATTACCGGTCATTGGTTGTAACAGTGTCACATAAATTGCTTCAATTCTGTTTTTTTTTTCTTTCCGTAACATAACTTGAGAATGTTAATGGAAAATATCGCAGAGTGTTGCATCATGGGAAGTTCAGAAGCATAGCAAACAAGCGTCAATTTTGCAGCACATTCTTTTTCTTTTTTGCAGTCTGTCATTTTTCTGAATGTCAGTTTTCATCCAAATGCCAACAGAAGACAACATTATTTGTACTATGGGAATGAATATTTCCAAAAATATCAAAATAATTTCAAAGAAATATACTGAGTTCAAAATATAGGCCTTACATGGACGAGCAGGACTATTCTAGATTTCACAACTGACTTTAATATCAAGGATATATATTTTTTTAAGACATTTTATCAATAGGCTAAGTTAATAAAAATAAATCCTGTTCTTTATTTTCATTTTTCTTGGCTTTTGTTTGTTTGGTCACCAAAGTAAAGCATTTTTCATTTATCGTCTTTGACCTCTGCTATTTTTCTACAGCCCGTTTGCATATGTGGACCCGTTACATTGTAACATGGCTTATTTATACCTGGAGCTCCTAAAAGACTAAATATGCTGTATATACATATAAAAATTGGCATTTTCGTGTTTATTATGTTTGTTAAAGTCATTATAAGTGCCTTTGTCTGAGCGGACAGTAATTTCATCTGTGCTGTATGTCATGCATATTGGCGTATTTGACAATAAAACTGACTTTGACTTTGATATACGTATATTAAAGAGCTATTAATCAACTTGCCATCAGAATCAGAAAGCTTTTAATCGTCCCACAATGGGGAAATTTGCCTTCTTAAACGGCCTAATTTTTATTGCTTTTAACTCATTCACTGCCATTCCCAAATTTATTTGGGAATTGAAAATATGACGTGGAGAGCCATTCCTGAATTTGTTCTGGTTTTTGTTTTTCTTGCTGGGACTGCCGATTAAGCGCTGGTTAGCTCTCTGGCAATGTTTTTTTTCCCTTCCACGAGGTGGCAGCATTTCCATTGTTTTCCATGTTAGCGCTTTGTTCCAGCTTCAGATGTGGTTAAACCGGTATTTTTTTTAAATCTATTTATTTTCCTGTTTATTGTGCCAGCAATTCTACCAACTAAACTAATATGTGTGTATTTGCATTGTATTTTGGACAGCATCCCTCATTTCAAGGTCGTGTAACTCCAGACCCATATAATTTAGGAATTAACTCTTTTTTTTTGTGAAAAGAAGAGTCTCAGGCTTCTTACGCTGCATTCAATGTTTATGTCATCCTAAAACTCAAGAAGTGCATGTTTTATAATAATAATAATAGTAATAAAAATAATAGTAATATAATAAAAATAGTAATTAAAAAAATAATAATAGTAGTAATAATAATAATAATAATGCATAGTATTTATAAGCGCCTTTCACAACTCAGTGGAGAAATTTACATTTCACCGCAGCAAAGTTAGGAAAGGAAGAGGAAAGAAGTAGAAAAACTAATAACACATTTAATCTAATCTAATTGAATGATTGAAAGAATAGTTAAAAAAAAACAACCTAAACTTGTGAAATGTAATGTAAAATTGTGTTTTTACCCACAGAATCACTCGATGAGCTGACTTCTATGGTGGTCAAG
Source organism: Hippocampus bargibanti (assembly GCF_051943395.1). Classification (NCBI taxonomy): domain Eukaryota; kingdom Metazoa; phylum Chordata; class Actinopteri; order Syngnathiformes; family Syngnathidae; genus Hippocampus; species Hippocampus bargibanti. Next base: position 18,544,380 of record NC_142746.1, read on the forward strand.
TTATTTGCAGAAGTAGAGAACAAGAATGTGCCGATCCCGGAATTTCCTGATCATCCCTTTCAGGATGAATACTTAAAAGTCAGCATCTGTTGGTTACCCATGCTGTTGATTTTTGTATATATTTCAGATAATATACACTGTATATGTATTTTTTTTTTTTAATATATTTATTTTCCTGTTTATTTTACCAGCAATTCTACAAAGTGGTGCCCATAAAGGACATCAGGAATCTGTATGTGACGTTCCCCATCCCAGACCTGCAGAAATATTATAAGTCAAACCCTGGACATTATCTGGGTCATCTGATAGGTCATGAAGGACCTGGGAGTTTGTTATCCGAGCTAAAAAATAAAGGTAGGGAACATTTAATATTCCCATAGCGTCCCATTAAAATGGATGCATCAGCTGTGAAATTGTCATTCTGTTCAGGATGGGTGAATACACTTGTTGGAGGTCAAAAAGAAGGAGCTAGAGGATTCATGTTCTTTATCATCAACGTAGACTTGACAGAAGAAGGCCTTTGTAAGTACCGGAGTTCTTAATATTTGCTCATGGAGTGTTTTCCTGTGTGGTATTTGTGGAAGAATCTGAATTGTAAATCACCTCATCGTGTGGATGTCCTTAACAGTGCACGTGGAGGACATTATCTTTCACATGTTCCAGTATATCCAGAAACTGCGCACAGAGGGACCCCAGGAGTGGGTGTTTCAGGAATGCAAAGTAACTAATTTAATAAATACAATTGTGAATAAAAAAAAATCTCACAGGCAATGTGATTCTGAGCTATCAATGTTTACGGCTCCCAATTTTGTCTGCAGGATTTAAACAAAGTAGCGTTCCGTTTTAAAGACAAGGAGCGACCTCGCGGCTACACTTCCAAGGTGTCTGGTTTACTCCATGTAGGTGTCCTCTCCATGCGTTGATTTCATCGGCTAATGTCACGGCTTGTTGTGGCTCGCATCAAGACGGTCACCAAGCCCCATACGCTCCTCATAACTTACCGGATATTGTGATACAAATGTGTTCATATTCATATTTTGTGGGTTTTTTTTTTTCAGTATTACCCACTTGAAGAGGTTCTTGCTGCAGAGTATCTTTTAGAAGACTTCAGGCCAGATTTAATTGAGATGGTGCTGGACAAGCTGAGACCAGAATATGTCCGGTTAGTGCAAGAATACTTTGGATCGAAAAAAAAAAAAAAATATATATATATATATATATATATTTTTTTTTCCTTCGAGTGTGTGTGTGTGTGTGTGTGTGTGTATATATATATATATATATATATATATATATATATATATATATATATATATATATATATATATATATTTTTTTTTTTTTAAGGAATCTTAAGCCATTGTTTTGATTCTCCATATATATATATATATATATATATATATATATATATATATACACACACACACACACACACACCATATTTTCCGGTGTATAACGCGCACTCAAAAGCCTTGATTTTCTTCATAAGACGACCCTGCGCCTTAAACACAGGTGCACCTTATGTGAAGTAATATTAAGCCACAACTGTCAGATTCCATTTCCCCCTGTAGAAGAAGTAGTGCGTAACCCCAGCCTCTATAGTAGCACCTTATAATGTGGCCTGCTTTCTACCGGTAACATCCGAGTTCCATTCCGACCAAACGGTCGTAAGTCGAAAGGGTTGTAAGTCGAAATCTATTCAAAATGTTGAATAGAGACTCGGAGGCTAACTGACATGCAAACTGTGGTGCCATCACACGGTCAATTGCTGTGAGAGAGTGAGATGCTGGCTGCCTGGCCAAATTTATCCTATGCATTGCCGGCCTGCTAGTGCGTTGTTGTGCCAGTCGTAGAATTAACATTTTTAAAAATAGGGTCCGGGAGTCATGGTCATAAGTATGGGTGGTCATAAGTCGAGCTGGTCGTAAGTCGAATGTTACCTGTATTTGGAAAATTTATATGTTTATATATGGGAACGCTCTCTAGCTATTAGCTAGCTATCTAGATAGCTAGCGTGCTATCTATTAGCTAGCCAGACAGCTTTCTATGTATTCGAGCAGAAGCAGAATCAGAAAGCCTTTAATAGTCCCACAATGGGGAAATTTACTATTATTACTATTTGTACATCCCAAGTGTCATTCTAAGCATATACAGGTAGGACCTTTTTATGCAATAGCTAAACACAGCCGTGCTGCACATGTAGACATATATATTCTACTACTTTCCATTCACGTTCACTTTCCTGCTCATTTGGCTGCAATACCGAATTGCTTCTAACTACACAGGTCTGAATGTATTCTCTCTCTCCAGGGTTGTTTTGGTTTCAAAATCATTTGACGGACGCACAGACAAGGCAGAAGAATGGTATGGTACACAGTACAAACAGGAGGCTATCTCTAAGGAGACCATCAAGGTAAAACAATGCAAAAACAGTGCCGAGCAAATGATTGTGCAGGGAATGGAATTCTTCATGTGTGTTTCAGAAATGGGCCAGTGCGGATCTCAATGGAAAGTTCAAGTTACCGATGAAAAATGAGTTCATCCCGACCAAATTTGAAATTTACCCTCTTGAGAAAGACTCTCCTGCCGTCCCTGTTTTAATCAAAGTATGTTTGCTGCTGTTTTCATTACATACTCAAGCAGTCTGATTTTAAAGGACAACCGACGTCTCCGGACAAGTTGTGTCCCGAATTTGTAAAATGGCTTCAAATGACTTCTACTGAGCGTATTTTACAAAGATTCCACCGCATATAGCTATATTTTACGTTTTAAGACTCATACTGAATATTCCGGAAGTCTTCTTTTTGAGTTGGTGACGAGTCCGTACGTGACGTCACTGAAGGAACGCCCCTGACCGAAAAAAAAGGACACATTGTTGCAGTCCTTTCATCACGTCAATGCTTGTTTGGTCTGAAAACCTCGTGTTGCACCAGAAATAGCCAGAAGAGGGCGTCCAAGCTCCATTTAGGGAATTTATCAGCCTGTGGAAACGGGCTGATTCATTCATCACAGGAGCTCGGTGGCCATTTTCTGCCTCTTTTTGGGTGAGACATTTCCCCCCAATGTTGCCTCAAAATGGCACGGAATAAATTTTAAATCGATTGCAAACATGTATGCTTTCCTCTTCAGAACTATTTGAATCATATTCATAACTGGATGTGTAATAAGGAAGCATATTCTCCGAATCTTAAGCCATTGTTTTGATTCTCCAGCAATTTAAGACGTCTTGGCGTGACGTCACGAATTGGGGGCGGGACTTTCTGAAAATGCCCAATTCGCAGCTCAATTTTTTGCAGATTTTGGACACTTTAAGTCATTTTTATTGGTGTTTTGCATTTGAATAAAAATATCATACTGCGTGTTTTGGGTATTTTAGATACTATAAAATGTTTTCTGATGTCAGTTAAGAAACAAAAAATTGTCGTCGGTTGTCCTTTAAGTGGAGGTTACTTGAGTGATGCTGTTTGCTAGAATTATGCTGATGGTATATTTTATTATTCAAGATAAATGAACACAATTTGCACTGAAACTGTTTTTTCTGTCTTTCTGCATTTGCAATCACGGTGCATCAAAATGAAACGAGTTTCTACGCCTTCTTTTAGGACACAGCGATGAGCAAAGTGTGGTTCAAGCAAGATGACAAATTCTTTCTTCCCAAAGCATGTCTGAACTTTGAGTTCTTCAGGTATGTAATAACTGTTGCTGATCGAAAGGTCAGTAATGTACTCTGTCAAATTACTACAACTTCAATGAGAACATGAAATACAGTAAAGTCTCGTTATATCGATATTCAAGGGAGTCCGAAAAAATATCGATATAACCGGGACTATCGATATATCCGACCCTGTTTGCATGTAATTTTCTCTGTGCGTGCATAGAAATAGTATCGATATAACCGGGACTATCGATATATCCGATATCGATATAACGAGACTTTACTGTAGTTCAATTATGGATTACCGGTCATTGGTTGTAACAGTGTCACATAAATTGCTTCAATTCTGTTAATGGAAAATATCGCAGAGTGTTGCATCATGGGAAGTTCAGAAGCATAGCAAACAAGCGTCAATTTTGCAGCACATTCTTTTTCTTTTTTGCAGTGTGTCATTTTTCTGAATGTCAGTTTTCATCCAAATGCCAACAGAAGACAACATTATTTGTACTATGGGAATGAATATTTCCCAAAATATCAAAATAATTTCAAAGAAATATACTGAGTTCAAAATATAGGCCTTACATGGACGAGCAGGACTATTCTAGATTTCACAACTGACTTTAATATCAAGGATATATATTTTTTAAGACATTTTATCAATAGGCTAAGTTAATAAAAATAAATCCTGTTCTTTATTTTCATTTTTCTTGGCTTTTGTTTGTTTGGTCACCAAAGTAAAGCATTTTTCATTTATCGTCTTTGACCTCTGCTATTTTTCTACAGCCCGTTTGCATATGTGGACCCGTTACATTGTAACATGGCTTATTTATACCTGGAGCTCCTAAAAGACTCCCTCAACGAATATGCATATGCAGCTGAATTAGCTGGTTTGAACTACGACCTTCAGAATACCGTCTATGGGATGTATGTAAGTATTCACATTCCTTCACTCTATGATTCGTGTTGCATCCCAAAGTTCCTACGATTTCCCCCGACTGGGTGATAGTGGCTAAGCCAGGTTTCAATGGCACAAGTTGTGAAAAATACTAGTTTTTCTATGACGAAAAAAACTGCCATATGCTTGTTAAAAGTACATAATTGATCTGCACAAACTCGACCTGGCTTGTGTCAGTGTAACTTTTGTCTATGCACGTCTGATCATCTTTCATTATTCCTTTTTTTCTCCCCTTTTCCAATAGTCAGATTTGCGTAAATCATAACAAACACAAGTAAGCATCACTTCCTCATGTAAGGAAGCCGAGAGGAGTTGAGTGGCATTTTTGGGTTTGCTTAGTTTGGTTGGTCGAAAACTACAAGTCTCGTTATATCGATATTCAAGGGAGTCCGAAAAAATATGACTATCGATCCGACCCTGTTTGCATTTTCTCCGTGCGTACATAGAAATAGTATCGATATAACCGGGACTATCGATATATCCGATATCGATATAACGAGACTTTACTGTATGTTGAAAATTATTTATTTAGTAATAATAATAATAACAATAATGATAATAATATAAATAATAATAAATATAATTATAATAAATGTAATTATATTATAAATAAGTGCCTTTCAAAACTCAAGGACACTTTACAGCAGCAACAATTACAATAACAAAATAATAATATAATATCAATAATAATAATACTAACAACTGCTTTTGTTAGTATACAGTACAATATGTATTGTGTTGTACTTTACTAATAATACTAACAGCAATAACATTAATCTGAACAATATTAAGAAACAAAAATAATAAAACATTTCATTTATAAGCGCCTTTCAAAACTCTCAAGGACACTTTACAGCAACAACAACAATAATAAAAACAACAATATTAATAATAATAATAATTATAATAATAATAATACGTCTTTGTAAGCTCTCAGTCGTACAGGAATGGTCCATCGATGAGAAGGTTTCTTCAGCCGTCATCTGTACTTTTTTGATAAAAAAAAATCTGAGGTGGTTCTTTAAGTCAGCTAATTTAAAGGTGGCCTTTTCTAAGTTACGTACCAGCAGAAGGATGTCTCTCCCTAAGTTGACAGCAATACGTCTGTGTAAGCTCTCAGTCGTACCAGGAGTGGTCCATCAAAAAAAGTACAGATGACGGATGAAGAAACCTTCTCATCAATAATAATAATACGAACAACAACTTCAGCTGTTGTTAAAGCGCTATATAAATCAATAGTTTTATATTGTACTACTAATACTAATATGAATCATTAAATTACTTAAAGGCGAGTTAATAGGTGACATTTGTCTTTCCTACTTTAGCACGACAGCCAATCTTATTTGACAATAACAGGATTATCGTTGTACTAAGTTCATCCTGTCTACTTGATATCTAATGTTGTATGTCTATTTATTTAATACTAATATTAGCTAAACAAAATCAATCATTAAAAAGGACTTGTTTTACTTTAAAGGCGAGAGGCCATTTTGTTCATGCCCCGTCTCATCCCTCATAGGCCAAGAAATGACCATCATATTCTGAAAATAAATAACTCCAATATTTGACCTCCACAGTGATCGTGTTAAACTATCTACTCTGTCACTGCGCCAGCTCTCTGTTAAAGGTTACAACGACAAGCAGGACATTCTTTTGAAAAAGATCATTGAGAAGATGGCCACATTTGAGATCGACGAGAAGCGATTCGACATCATCAAGGAAGCGGTAATCACGACTGTCAAAATCACCATTTCAGTGTTCTAGCTAGCTCGCTATAGGAGATTTTTAAACCGCAATCTCGGCTATGCTCTCGTTTTTTTCCCTCCATTTCATTTTGCAGTACACGAGGTCTTTGAATAACTTCAGAGCAGAACAACCGCACCAGCACGCCATGTACTACCTTCGTCTACTCATGACTGAGGTGGCCTGGACCAAAGATGAACTTAGAGATGCTCTAGAAGGTGAGATGATATTTTTTTTTCCCCAACATATTAAAAAAAGTTCTCTGCTATCAATGTTGCTGAAAGGTATTCGCTTACTCTATTTTTTAAAATACAGTGATATCTCAGCTTACGAACTTAATTGGTTCCCAGAAAGTGTGTGTAAGGTGAAAAGTTCGTCTGCCAAACATTTATTTCCCATAAGAAACCATTCAAAATGAGAATAATCGGTTCCCAGGTCCGCATAAAACATAATTTTCTATAAAATAAGCCTTAAAACTACACAAAATATACCTTCTTTTATGTATAATAAATGTGGTATTATATTGTAACTAAAGAAATAAACTATACTGTATAATAAAGTTTTTTATTTACCTTTGTGATGGTCGATGTAGTTGCCTCTTGATGATATCCGAGTGAAATTGCAGTGCTTTCTCGGCGATAATACCCTAACTCAGACTGTCCCCTGCTAGCTGATTTTCGTTAATTTAAATCAACAGAAGTTTTTCAACCTCTTCTATTTCTATTGCCTGAGACTGTTGCTTAGACAACACAGAAACACCCTTCGCCACACGTAGCAATGGTCGACTTAGCGTACTGGTACTGGGACGCAAAGTCACACAAATGCACACCTCGTTCGTGTTTTTCGATGATCTCCTTCTGCTCGACCGTAATTTTCTTTTGTCTTCTTCGGCTTAACACTAGCCTGTGGTGGGGTCTTTTCCTGTCCCATAATAGCTAACGTACTCCACTCGATAGCAAACCACATCTGCACTCAAAGGGGGTGTGGAAAACCAGTATGATTTGGTTCGTCCGCCGAAAACTAGTTCATATGCCAAGATTATATTCTCTCAAGTTCATAAACTGAGGTATCACTGTACCTGAACCCTATTTTTGTGGAATACTTCCCAGACACACTCAGATTCTATTCCCCACATCCCCCCCGTAGATTGAGTTCGAGACCCCTCTTATACAATTTTTTTAAACTGATTGTTCTTAGGCAGGAAGTGAGTCATTTCATTGTCCGGCTGCACTTTAAATGATAGCTGTGATCTATATTCCAGATGTAACCCTCCTGCGACTCAAGGCCTTCATACCTCAGCTGTTGTCACGGTTACATATTGAAACCCTTCTCCATGGTAACATCACCAAGGAGGTTTGTTTGTTTGCTTCTAAAGAGAAAATGTATTTAATTTCTGGCATTTCCATTCAAGTAGCTATATGGTAAATATGATTTTAACTCATTCACTGCCAGACGATGTGCAAAAAGGTGTCCATTCCAGTGCCAGGGTTTTTGTCATTTTCACTCAAATAACAGGGCCCACAGAATTTGAGTTTTAGGACTACATAAGCATTCAATACAGCGTTAAAAACCTTAGACTCTCTTCTTTCATCAAAAAAAAAATGTTAATTCCCAATTTATATGGGTCTGGCGTTATCTGAGTTTGAAATGGGGGCAGCTGTCCAAAATACAGTACAATCATATTGATTTATATAGCGCTTTAACAACAGCGGAAGCTGTAACAAAGCGCAAACATGGACAAAAGGCAAATGCTCCCCCCTCGTGGAAGGGAAAAGCATTGCCAGAGGTCTGACCAGAGCTTTATTGGCACGACCCGCAAAAAACAAAACCCGAATAAATTTGGGAATGGCGATCCACGTCGCACTTTTCAATTCCAAAATAAATTCGGGAAAAGCAGCGAATTAGTTAATGGCCAGGATGTGAAATGTAAAGCTTGACTAGCACATGGTGAAAGTCTACAACATTGGGTACGTTGAATATGAATATAGATGTATGCATTTTTATGTAATAAATTAAAATTTAATTTATTACATTAAAACTACAGTAAAGTCTCGTTATATCGATATTCAAGGGAGTCCGAAAAAATATCGATATAACCGGGACTATCGATATATCCGACCCTGTTTGCATGTAATTTTCTCCGTGCGTGCATAGAAATAGTATCGATATAACCGGGACTATCGATATATCCGATATCGATATAACGAGACTTTACTGTACTACAGATTCTGCTCTAGGACTATTTAAGGCGCTGAATTCTAAGCCATCGTGTTCCCTCTTCATACTTTCAAGTCGTGTGACTGCATGTGTGTTTTGTAGATAGACACAATTTTTTTTTAGAATTTCATTCAAAAATATGTAAAAACACATCTATATTTAACGAACAGAATCAAATGAGACCAGTGTTTCCTGCTTGATGTTTTTTTCTGCTTTCCCATTAGATGATTATTAATTTTTGTCCTGTCCTCTCGGTCATGCGGTTTTTTTTTTAGAGCGCCCTTGGGATGATCCAAATGGTGGAGGACACTCTCATTGAGCACGCGCACACAAAGCCTCTCCTACCCAGCCAACTGATCCACTACAGAGAAGTGCAGGTTCCAGACGGTAAGTATTCTACTCCTTTATACTCCATTTGAGTTACACGTAATCAACACGCAACTAATCTCCACCGCAACCACACAGAAGTGGGCTCACCCTTTTTGCACGTACATGTCTTCCTTACACTGAAAAAGGCTTCAACCAAACAAAAAAAAAATGCCTCACCAAGTGATGATGGAAAGAGGTTTATGGGCTTGGTTCCAGTTGGCAGGAGTCCAAGATGTAAAAACACTGAGGCCTAGTCACTGTCTGCCAATCTTAAAAAAAAAAGAAAGAAAGAAAAAGCTGATACCTACGGAAGAGCATTAGGGCCAGCTTGAAATATATATATTTTTTTAGAGATGGGGTATTATTCTGAGAAAAAAAGTCGCAAATTTGCTAGATTTAAAGTCACAAAGTTGCTAGATTTCAATTCACAAATTTGCTAGATTCAAACTCGCAAATTTGCGAGATTTAAAGTCACAAATTTGCTATATTTAAACGTTTAAAAAAAACGTTCAGAGTTTGAGATACATCATTCGGTCGCTGGATAGGTTTTATATATAAATGTATATTGTAAATGTAAATCTAAATAATAATAATAATAACTTTCATTTATAAGCGCCTTTCAAAACTCTCAAGGTCACTTTACAGTCACAGGATAAGTTTATCTGTGGGTGAGCAGCGGCAGCCACACGCGCTAGCGTTCACTCAAGTCAAATGTATAGAAAGCTAGCTAGGTAGCTAATAGATAGCGAATAGATAGCCAGATAGCTAATGGGTAGCTCATAAATAGTTAATAGCCAGATAGCCAACAGCTAGCAAGCTGTCACTCCTTTTGAGTAACTCAAATAGAATAAATAATAAGACAAATAGATAGAAAGCTAGCGAGCAAGCCAATAGATAGCTAATAGATATTAATACATTATTGTCCCCACAAAGATTTTCATCGGTGTTTGAGCCACACATCCAACGTTTTCCTCAAATAAATGTCACAAAGCGTGACTGACTTTCATCTGGCTCCATTGATTGATTGACGTTCACGATTCAACTTATCACACGTATTGTAATTTGAATCGTGAGGCTGTGTGCTGACTCCGTCAAAACATAGATACCAAACAAACAAGGTAGGACAAAATAATCCTTGTGGTTTGTGGTCACATGCAACAACACAGCCAGTACATATACAATGCGTGCCAAAAGGATATGGGCGTTGGCTACTTTTCACTTTTAAGTGTGTGGACTTGTTTACAGCTAATGAACACATCCGATAATAAGTTTGAGTGAATTCTAACCCACACTGCCAGAACAACTAGTGTTTTTCATGCATTTCTTTTACATTAATGCCTTAAAAGGGCGCTCAACCTCCATCAACATATTCAAGCCTCATTTTGTTGACTACACTATGATGACAAGACATCATATTGTCATTTATTTTTTATTAGCAATGAAGACATTAGCCACATGTAGCATTGTAACATAGTTAGCATGTTTTGCTCAGAATACTGATGGAGATTCGCACCACTATGTACTTGGCTATCAGTTAGCTATCTATCCAGCTAGCTAGCTAGCTATTGGCTAGCTAGCTAGCTATTGGCTAGCTGGCTGGTTGGCTGGCTATCCATCTGGCTCGCTATCTATTAGCTGGTTAGCTGGCTGTCTATTGGCTATCTCTTGGCTGGCTAGCTGGCTGGCTATCTATTAGCTGTCCAATGGCTAGCTAGCTAGCTTTTTATTTATTTGAGTTATTCTGGGTTGAGTGAACGCTGGCCCGTGTGGCTGCCGCTGCTCACCCACAGAAAAACTGATCCAGTGACTGTAAAGTGACCTTGAGAGTTTTCAAATGGATTATTATTATTATGATGATGATTGGATTGGATTGGATATGCCTTTATTCGTCTCACAGTGACGAATAAAGGCATATCCAATCCAATGTTGATTATTCATATTATTATTATTATTATTATTATTATTATAAAAGGAGGATTGTAGATAAACCCTTGAAAGTGGCCATGTGCCTTTCTAAACAATGGATATCTCCTTATTGTAAAATAATAAACCCACCTCAAATTTGACTTTCTTAACCAAGATTATCAGGAAAATTGTGATTAATGCTGAGCTTTTTTTAATCAATTCCAATTAGGTTTACCATTTTTTTATCTCTGGAAAAATGAAAGTAGCTGTGTGTGCTTTGAAGCTCATCGTCCGACCTGATCGGTGGAGAAAAGTCTAATTACTGCCGAAAGTGCAGCATTGAACGAAGGCAGTGAAGACATATAGACACTACATGTGACGTCTTTATTCTTCAAATACATTTGCAAACATAAAAAAGAATCAACATTTTGGCATACAGGGGTGTTGCATGTCAAAATTGAAGGGTTGAAATCATTTTCAACTATGCCTTTAACATCTAATGTTATCAATATACAGTATACTTGCCGGATGCACTGATATCTTACATTGTCATGTTGCTGTCAGGTGGATGGTATGTTTATCAGCAGAGGAATGAAGTGCACAACAACTGCGGCATCGAGATTTACTACCAGACTGATATGCAGACCACCCATGAGAATATGCTGCTGGAACTATTCTGTCAGATCATCTCTGAGCCATGCTTCAACACGCTGAGAACTAAAGAGCAGCTTGGTGAGACTCCATACGTTCATTTAATGGCCTTGACACACCTCTCCATGTTCTATGTAATTTAGGCTAAGGTTTTTATTGGTCTGCCAGGCTATGTAATTTAGGCTAAGGTTATATTGTCTCTCTATATACAGGCTCACATTAGTGGCGTGAGTGTGTTTATATATATATATATATATATATATATATATATATATATATATATATATATATATATAGATATATATATAGATATATAGATATAGATAGATAGATAGATAGATGAACGAACGCTGGTGCATGTGGCTGCCGCTGCTCACCCACAGAAAAAATATCCTGTGACTGTAAAGTGTCCTGGAGAGTTTTGAAAGGCACTTATAAATGAAATGTATTATTATAGGTATCTATCTATCTATCTATCTATCTATCTATCTATCTATCTATCTATCTATCTATCTATCTATCTATCTATCTATCTATCTATCTATCTATATCCATATAGATAGATAGGTATAGATGAACGCTGGTGCATGTGGCTGCCGCTGCTCACCCACAGAAAAAATATCCTGTGACTGTATAGTGTCCTTGAGAGTTTTGAAAGGCGCTTATAAATGTATGTATGTATGTATGTATGTGTGTATGTATGTATGTATGTATGTATGTATGTATGTATGTATGTATGTATGTATGTATGTATGTATGTGTATATATAATATATGTATGTATGTGTGTATATATATATATATATATGTGTGTATATAAAATTAAAACATTCAAAAAAAAACAGTAGTTTTCAATAATGTTCAAGCTATATTTAATTGAATACCGGTACTATACAAAGGCAATATATTTAATGTTCAAACTGCTTACCAAGAAGTGATTTTCATTTAAATATTTACTGTAATTATGACCTGACTATTATTAGAATTAGTTCGTGGTTATGCCACCTTGCATAAAAATTCACGTTTACACCGAAAGTCCTCCGCAATCAGGGTTTACTGTTGAAAACGGCCGTGATTGGTGATAAAACTGCTTTACGATAAGCCCTGACACAATTTCACCTTTGCGCCCGAAAGGCTACATCGTGTTCAGCGGAGCAAGGCGGGCCAACGGGGTCCAAGGCCTTCGCTTCATCATCCAATCAGAAAAGGCACCTCACTACTTGGAGAGCCGGATCGAAGCCTTCCTTTGTACCATGGAGAGATCAGTGGAGGAGATGAGCGAGGAAGCATTCCAGAAACATATCCAGGCCTTGGCCATCCGCCGCCTGGACAAGCCCAAAAAGCTGTCTGCCGAGTGTGCCAAGTACTGGGGGGAGATTACTTCACAACAGTATAATTTTGATCGAGGTGAGCAGAAAAATCTTGAGTCGTCTTTAAACAAAATTAGAATGATCATCTTTGATATAGTTGCTCATATTACAAATTACCTGCAATCTGCATGATAAAACATTAGCATTAGCGCCGCTTATCGCCCCCGCTATGTTGTTGTTAGAGAGCAGAGAGCACCCTCATGTACTGTCAATGCTGTAATTGACCGCAGAGCGTCGTTGCATCATATCGTGTAATTGGCTGGACAGCTGTCACTCACTGAATTACTATTAAAAAATGTATCTCTTATAAACTCATTCAATGCCAGACGATGTACAAATATGTGTCCACTCCAGTGCCAGGGTTTTTGTCATCCTCACTCAAATTCCAGGACCCACAAAATATTGAATTTTAGGACTGCATAAACATTAAGTAGGGCGTTAGATATCTTAGACTCTCGTCTTTCATGAAGAAAGAGTTAATTCCAAATTATATGGGTCTGGAGTTATATGAGATTTAAATGAGGGCGGCTGTCCAAAATGCAATGCAATACATCTATATCGCTTTAACAACAGCTGAAGCTGGAACAAAGCGCTAACATGAAAAAAATGGAAATGCTGCCCCTTGTGGAAGGGAAAAAACACTGCCAGAGGTCTGACTAGCACTTTATCGGCGCCCAAGCAAGAAAAAAATTGAAAACCCGAATTCGAGCTAGCTATCAAGCTACCTACATAGCTATCTGTTAGTTATGTATTAGCTAGCTATTAGCTATCTATGAGCTATCTATTGGTTGTCTAGCAGACTGGCTAGCTAGCTATCTAGCTAGTGATCTATTATCTATCTATTAGTGGTTTAGCTGGCTGGCTAGCTAACTATCTATTAGCTATCTATTAGCTAGCTAGCTTTCTATCTATTTGAGTTACTTCCGCGTTGCGTAAACGCTGGCGCGTGTGGCTGCCGCTGCTCACCCACAGAAAAATTCATCCCGTGACTGTAAAGTGACCATGAGAGTTTTGAAAGGCGCTTAGAAATCAAATGTATTATTATTATTATTATTATTGACACATGAAAAACAGCCTATTTGTTTTGTTACACATGGAATATTACAGTGTATGTTTTTAAAAAAGAATCCCAGTTCCAAGTAGGGCTAATAATGTCGCACCGTCACTGTACTCTTATCTTGTATTTGAAGAGATCTTTAAACATCAGACAATATGATGAGCTGCCTTCAATGTCTCATAAAAGAGCGCCGGCGTCTTTGAAGTTAATTGTCTCAAATTTTTCCACCAACGCATTGCTACGCTTAGCGTCTAGGCGAGATGCCAAACATTGCATAATATACAAAATATTGTATGTCTTGTTTAAAAATGAATATGTTCAATTGGCTCTGCGTTAGTTTTAGCTTACCCACATATATATATTTTTTTTTTATATATATGGCGCACCAGAAAGAAAATATTTTTTTTCAAAAGCTTATAATCCGTGTCACCTTATGTATGGGAAAACATTTTAAAATGTCATTCATTGAAGGTCACCCATATAATGCGGTGCACCTTATGTATGGAAAAGGTTTTTAAATGTCATTCGTTAAAGGTGTGCCTTGTAATGCGGTACACCTTATGTATGGGAAAACGTTTTAAAATATGTCATTCATTGAAGGTGCCCCATATAATGCGGTGCACCTTATGTATGGGAAAACGTTGTAAAAATATGTCATTCGTTAAAGGTGCGCCTTATAATGCGGTGCACCTTATGTATGGGAAAACGTTTTAAAAATATGTCATTCATTGAAGGTGCCCCATATAATGTGGTGCGCCTTGTGTATGCATTTTTTTAAAAATATGTCATTCATTGAAGTTTCCCATTATAATGCGGTGCAACTTGTGTATGTATATTTTTTTTTTAAATGTCATTCATTGAAAGTGAGCCTTTTGCGGTGCACCTGATACATGGGAAACATTTTAAAATGTCATTCATTGAAGGAGCCCCCTTATAATGTAATGCACCTTATATATGGGAAAGGTTTTTAAGTACGTATATCATTCATTGAAGGTGCCACTTATAATGCGGTACGCCTTATGTATGGTACACATTTTCAAATATGACATTCATTAAAGATGCGCCTTACATTCCAGAAAATACGGTACATTTTTGCCGTTGTAATGTTTCCGTTCGACCTCGCCATTTGTGAAGTTAAAAAGTTTAAAATAATATAATAAAAATTATAATGCGGTGCACCTTATGTATGGAAAATGTTTTTTTTTTTTAATATGGTGCACTTTATATTCCAGAAAATACGGTAATTTTAAGATTTAGGCTATAGAATGGCCCAGTCTTGGTCCGTACCTAGATCCGGTCCATGGTGATCAAAAGTGGACTGTGAACAGGAGACACCCACACAATCTCACTTTTTAGGGTGTTTTTTTTGCAACGATCTATATGTGCAACAACAGTATTTCTCACTGTTCAAATTAAATTGATTTCTTTTGATATCACTTTTTTTTAATCGCACAAAAAATCAGATAGGTAAATCCTGATTTTTTTGGGGGGGGGAGCGCTCTCATATTTGTGTTGTGTTTCGCAGATAATATTGAGGTTGCCCACCTAAAGACGTTAACTAAAGATGACATCACGCAATTCTACAGTGTAAGTTGATCGAATTATACATTCTATCCATTCTCTTCTGTTCTTTATTGCCTGTTCATGGTGGAACAGTTTCACTGTGGAACACGCTTGATTGATAATATGCCCTCTCTTCGTCACTAACAAGAACAACAAAGCTAACATATTAACTCATTCACTGCCAGATGATGTGCAAAAAATGTGTCCACTCCAGTGCCAGGGTTTTTGTCATTGTCACTGGAATTCCAGGACCCACAGAATATTGAGTTTTAGGACTACATGAACATTCAATACAGCGTTAGAAACCATAGAGTCTCTTCTTTTATCAGGAAAAAAAATATGTAATTCCTAAATTATATGGATTTGGAGTTATTTGAGCTTGAAATGGGGGCGGCTGTCCAAAATACAATGCAATATATACATATTGGTTTATATAGCACTTTAACAACAGCTGAAGCTGGAACAAAGTGCTAACATGCGAAAAAAGGGAAACGCTGCCCCCTTGTGGAAGGGAAAAACATTGCCAGAGGTCTGGCCAGCGCTATATTGGCACTCAAGCAAGAAAAAAAAAACGAACTAATTTGGAAATGGCGCTCTATGTCATATTTTCAAATCCCGAATAAATTCGTGAATGGCTGTGAATGAGTTAATACTTTATCATTGTGTCCCTCAACAAAGTCCCAATAAGAATCTGGGTTAACTTGATCCTTTGTACCCTCTCCCCCCCAAAAAAAGGAGCGCCTGACCCTGCACGCTCCCAAAAGACACAAGATGTCAGTTCACGTGCTGTCTCGAGAAATGGACACCTGTAAGTATTTGTGATCATATCGTACCCCATTTGAAAGGACACTGCACAGCCACGGTGTCAACTCACCTTTAACCGTGTGTCTCTTTAGGTCCCCTGGTTGGAGAATTTCCAGCTCAGAATGATGTCAACTTGGCCCCTGCACCCTCTTTGCCCCAGGTGAACACGATTAACTGATATTTCAGTTTCACGGACAACCAACATCTCCGGACAAGTTGTGTCCATAATTTTTAAAAATCACTTCAAATGACTTCTACTGAGCGTATTTTACAAAGATTCCACCACATATAGCTATATTTCACGTTTTAAGACTCGCGCTGAATATTCAGGAAGTCTTGTTTTTGAGTTGGTGACGAGTCCGTACGTGACGTCACTGAAGGAACGCCCCTGCCTGAGAAAGCGACACACAATGCATTGTGGGTACTTTGTTTGGTCTGAAAACTTCGTGTTGATGGCGAAATTAGGAGGAAAACACAGATTTAACGCGATGGTGAATCGTTGTGTGTTGGACCAAGACAACTATTTGATATTCGCTGACACAAATTCCCAGCAGACAAATTAGCCCATTTCCAACGGAGCTTGGGCGCCATCTTGTGCATTTTCTTGGTGCAATATTGGTGTCCAGATGCCTCAAAATGACATGGAAGGACTTCTTTAATCGATTGCAAACATTTATGCTTTCCTCTTCAGAACTATTTGAATCATATTAATAACTGGATGAGTAACAAGAAAGTATCTTCTCCGAATCTGAAGCCATTGTTTTGATTCTCGAGCAAGGCAAGACGTCTTGGCGTGATGTCACGAACAAGGGGGCGGGACCTTCTCAAACTGGCGATTTCCGGGTTCAATTTGAAGTCGTTTTTGGACACCTTAAGTCATTCTTATTGGTGTTTTTCATTTGACTAAAAATATCAGCCTGCATGTTTTGCGTATTTTAGATGCTATAAAACGTTTTTCTGATGGCAGTTAAGAAACCAAAAAAATGTGTCCGTTGTCCTTTAAGGCTTATTTAGTTGAAAATTATGTTTTGTGTGGACCTGGGAACAGATTATTCACATTTTTATGGTTTCCTATGGGAAATTAATGTTTGCAATACACACTTTTCGCCTTACACACACTTTCTGGGAACCAATTAAGCTTGTAAGCCAAGGTATCATTGTACTAAACTAACTTGAATAACACCTGATGGGGGATGACCAAAGTTGGTGGAAAAACCTCTATAAACATAATAAAATGGTATTTGTATAATTTCGTAGCAGATATTTAAGAAGCAATCTTGCATTCATAAATTTACGGCCCCCTTGACCCCTGACTGATTTGTTTCATATTCCTCTAATTTCCCTTGGCTGGGATCCCTGATCTTTAAAGATGGAATTGTTGATGTGTTTCCTCAGCCGTCGTTGGTCCGGAACATGACGGAATTCAAGAGGAGCTTGCCTCTTTTCCCACTGGTCAGGCCTCATATCAACTTCATGGCAGCCAAACTGTGAGCGAGCGTGCCACAACGGAACGTCAGAAAGACTCGTATCTGACTGAAACTTGCATGTGTTGTGTTTAGTGGAGTACATATGAATGTGTGAACAAGCAGACTGCATCCAGTAGAAGGAGATGCTTGGAAATTAATGGGTATCATAGAAATCCACAGGTCACCGTAGTTGTGATTGACGGTAGAGCCTCGTGTTCAAGTTGAACAGGCGATGCAACACTTCAATAATGATGTCACGGGCCTTTATAAGCTTTTGTAGAGAAGCTAGACATCATCCGATACATTTTTACTCGTCGTCATGTTCATCGCGATGTTTTTATATTCTTTTCTTATTAATCCGTTAAAATATTGGGACCCTTTTGAGGTATTTTTAATCAGCTTACCACGAAGAACCTCACCCCATATGTTATTTATTTCTTTTTTTTTCAACTTAAAATACTTTTTAAAAATATCTCAGGGGTACTCACATGCTGATTTTTTTTTTTGTGTTTTAGTTTAAATTTTATTGGTCTGTCATCTACATTCATATTTTATTCCTTTAAATAAATGTGATGAAATCCGACTTGTCGTCATATGGGTTTGTTGGCGAAAGAATGAAGTGCATAGTTTAGTTTCGCTCACAAATACACAAATAATATACATTTTAATCAATATTTTAATACCTGACATTCATTTTATGAGGGTTGAAATGTGAATTTTCATTTGATTTTGGAATTGATTTTTTATAGAAGGAGCAATGAAAAAAATACTTTATATATACTTTATATACAGTAAAGTCTCGTTATATCGATATTCAAGGGAGCCCGAAAAAATATCGATATAACCGGGACTATCGATATATCCGACCCTGTTTGCATGTAATTTTCTCCGTGCGTGCATAGAAATAGTATCGATATAACCGGGACTATCGATATATCCGATATCGATATAACGAGACTTTACTGTGTATATATATATATATATATATATATATATATATATATATATATATATATATATATATATATATATATATATATATATCTCAAGTCATGACTCTGCTCATGAAGACTAATAATAGCAAATCCAATCCAATCTTGCGGGCGTGTACCAGAGTCTTCCTCACACGAAACAATGGAATTTTCATCTATAGAATGTGGCTGAACAACAACCACACCCATGTGTGCGCACACACACACAGATAAATCAATCAATTGCAGTGACAGTTATCAGTGTGAATGTGGTTGACGCCGGACCCATTATCCTAAATGTACAGTGTTGTCAGTGCAACAAAGTAAAACAAAGCAAAAACATAACTACACAGATAGCAAAGACATTTGAAGCTGGCACAGATGGCATTGATTCAGCACTGGTATAAGGCATGTGATCTGAACATGGCCCAGGAGTGGCAAGGGAAGCACTGGCCTGAGTGGCAAACCAGATGTGAAATAACTACAGGTAACATCCGACTAAGTCAACCATTGCTACATGTGGCTAAATGTGTTTCTGTGTTGTCTAAGCAACGGTCTTCGGTAATAGAAGAGGTTGAAAAACGTCTGTTGATTTGGATTAACGAAAATCAGCTAGCAGGGGAAAGTGTGAGTGAGCGTATTATCGCCGAGAAAGTACGGCAACTTCACTTGGATATCATCAAAAGGCAACTACATCAATGACCATCACAAAGGTAAATAAAACGACTTTATTATTCAGTACAGTTTATTTCTTTCATTAAAATACAATATCACATATGTTATACATAAAATAAGGCATATTTTGTGTAGTTTTAAGGCATATAGGAGAAAATAATGTTTTATGTGGACCTGGGAACGGATTATTCTCATTTTTAATGGTTTCTTATGGGAAATAAATGTTTGGCGGACGAACTTTTCGCCTTACACACACTTTCTGGGAACCAATTAAGTTGATAAGCTGTTCTTAATCTTGTTGGAGGCACCGAATCCCACCAGTTTCAAATGCTCATTCACCGAACCCTTATATTGTGCCTACTAACTGCAGTCTAGACTGAGGGGTGGACCTCTGTGGCAGAGGATACACCGAACCGCGAGGGTTCGATCGAACCCAGGTTAAGAACCACTGTATTAGAGGCTTTGGAGACAAAGTCAGAGAGGCCAGACTGAGATGCTTTGGACATATCCAGAGGAGAGAGACTATATCAGGAGAAGGATGCTGAGCCTTGAACTGCCAATCAGGAGACTGAGAGGAAGGAGGTTTATGGATGTTGTCAAAGAGGACGTTAAGGTAGCTGGTGTGAGAGAAGAGTATGCACAAAACCGGGTTAGATGGAGGATACTTTCGCTGAAGGGAAAAACCGAAAGGAAAAGAGGACACAATTGCAATACAGTGAGACCTCAATTTACAAACACCTCAACTTACAAACTTTTTGTCTTACAAACGTCAAATTTATGAAGATTAAACCTTATAATAAGCACTATTTTCATAATACACACCCACCACGGCTGGCGGAGTGATCTTCGGCGGAAGCACACGACCGAACAGCACCAGAGGTTAAGTTACCAACAGTCCTTATGGAAGGTGACTCTCCTTCCATAAGCCATCAACGACCAACAAAAAGGTAAATAAAACTTTATTTTACAGCACAGTTTATTTCTTTAATTACAGTCGTCATGTAATGCGCCTCTCTTTCCAAACAGCAATTCCCTTTGACCTTCGACCTCCAACGCCATTCCATCAAGCCATAAATGACCATCACAAATGTTAATAAAGTGACTTCATGATACAATGCAGTGTATTTCTTTCATTACAATACAATAGCACATTTATTATACATAGAATAATGTATGTTGTGTGTAGTTTTAAGGCTTATTTAGTTGAAAAGTATATTTTATGGAAACCCGGGAATGGATTATTCCCATTTTAATGGTTTCCTATGGGAATTTTTTTAGATACACACTTTTCGCCTTACACACTCTGTCTGGGAACCAATTAAGTTCGTAAGTTGAGGTCTCACTGTACAGTCCTTGTTGTGGGTCACAGCGCTTTTCATGTGTTTCACTGTTGCTTTTGTTTGTTCTTACTTATATGACAATAGATAAGTACATGTATTTATTGTATAACTGAGTAAATGATGAGGTACATATATGAAACATACATTATATCACAAGCATAAATAGATATCTTTGTTCATAAAATTCAAAAGTCCTTAATTTAAAACATACTTCACAATATTAGCGTGAGCACTGTGGTGGAGAGAATGGTGGTGAGTGAAAACATCTGGATGTGAGCTCTGTTTTTCTGCGTCGCTGTGGCCAACGATGTATTTGCTGTTCGTACTGCGACATTTGCAGACGAGGCCGTCGCGGATGACAGAGCTCGCATCATGTCCGTCTCGGAGTTAAGGGGTTGGCCCGCCGTGGTTGTTGTCAAGGCCAACTCTGCCACCTGTCTGGTAAAGTCAGTGCACACCTGCACTGTGGACGCCACAGTCAAGATGGCCAGCTCGTCCACTAACTCTCCTGAGGATTCCTGCGAGGGCTCTGTCAGCATGTCTTGCACCCTCATCATCAACGCTCTCCAGTCGTTATCGACTTCTATGGCTGTTTGGCGGGCATCCATTATTGTTTTTGTCGTTGCTTCTGCTGAGATGACGTTTTGTGCAGCTCCTACTGCCTTTGATGCTATATTAGCTGCCTCCACTGCCATGGCGGCCAACTGCATGTCCAGAGCCGAGCCATTTTGTGATACTGCGATGGCTACGTCAGCTGCGTTTTTGGCTTTAAGTGACGCCTCAAGTCCGGCATTGACGGTGGAGTTCAGTGAAAGTTCACCATTACTCAGTAAGGTGGCTGCGCTCGCCGCTTCCTCTGCGGCAGTTAATGCAGCTCTGGCTGCTGATTCTGCCTCTGGCCCGGCTGCTGCTGCTGCTGCTGAGCTCGTTGCAACAATAGCTGCAGCTGAAGCAGTCAAGCTGACCACTAATGAATCTTGTGCTACGCTAAATGCCGTTCTTTGCGGAAGGTCTCGCATCCTTTCTATCGCCGTTTGTGTGGTTGTACTTGCAGATCTCGCTAAGATTCTTGAGGCTTCAAAATTGTCTGTCGATCCTGCTAAAATGCCTGTTGCCTCTGCCAGCAAGGCAACTTCTTCTGCAGACTGAATTGCTACAAACATTTCAGCTGTCAGCATCGAAGACATCTGACTTGCAAACAATTCTGCCGCATTTCTGGATGTTGTCACAAATTGTGCCGCAGTGTTGGAAAACTCATCCGGTTCTGCCGTCACTGCCTGTCTGGCCACCGCCGCGGCTTCAAGCGACACTTGTGCCGCTTCCAAATCAATGCTTCCTGACGATGCTGCTGCTTCTGCCGCTTCCGCCACCGCTTTTGCCACATCTGCCGCTCTTGCAGCTGCATCTCGAGCCACCTGCGGCTCCGCCTCTCCATTTGCAACTGATATAGCCGCACGATTTGCTTCCTCTGCAATGTCAAAGGCGATGTTGATGAGATCATCGAGATCCGCTCCACTACTTGCCCGGGTAACTGTCGCCGCTGAGGCTGCGAGGGTTGCCGCTGCAGCCGCCAGGGAGGCTTCTCTTGAAGCTTGGATCACTGCTGGTGGTGCACCTGCAACTTCTGCCGCTGCACCTGCACTTTGTGCTGCAATTTGGATTTGGAGGAGTGATAATTCAGCAGCTAACTCAGCTTCTGCATCTCCATCAGTTGGTGCTGCAGCGCGTTCTGCTGTGTCAAGTGCAGCTCGAGCCTGATATGCTGTTTGTTGTGCCAACAAAGCTGAGTTTTCAGCCACCTCTATAGCACGTCTTATGCTGGCCTCTACATCTGCCGATAAATCCCCTGAATTGAGTAATGCTTGTAGTTCTTGTGCTGCCCTCTCAGCCTCTTGGTTTAAAATTCTTGCGTCTTCTATGATAGACGATGCGTTTTCTGCAGTAGCACAACAAACTGTAATATTCACGGCTAAGGCAGTTGTAGTTGCAGCTGATCTTGCAATTATAGATGCATTTTGTGCAGCTTCGGAGAGTTGTAGTGCAATCAGGGCAAAGTCCCCGCTTGCTTCCTCCGCAGCTTCTTGTGCTCTTTCTGCAGAAATTTTGGATGCTTCTGCTGCATTGTTTGCTGCAGCTGCTGCAGCAGCTGCAGTTATTTTGCCTTGTGAAAATAAAGATGCAGCAGAGGCAGCCTCATTTGCGACAAGAGAAGCTTCTTGTGCAGCTTCTTCTGTTTGTGTTGATCCTCCTGATAAGGCAGCTGTTGCTGCTGCAGCTGAGCTCGCCAATGACGCTGCTGCTGATGCAGCAGTTGTGGATGCTGCCACGGCGGTCTCTGCTGATCTTCGGACTGCAACTTCTGCTATTGATTCAGTGTCTGTGACTTCATCTCGAGCAACTGTGCTAAAGATAGTGGTAAGGCTAATAGTGCTGATTGTGATGGCGCTGGAAAGGGTGAGGTCGCTGCCAAGTGTCCTGTCGCTGGACACCGTGCTACCGCTGGAATCACTTAAAGGGCTGATTTCACTGCTCAGCGTGCTAGCACTGAAAAATGTGCTGCTAGTGGATAGAGGGCTGGAAAGGGTGCTGTCACTGCTTTGTGTGCTTTCACTGGATATTGTGTTGTCACTTGAGAGGGTGCTTACACTACCCAGTGTGCTGTCACTTGAAAGGGTGATATCGCTTGAAAAGGTGCTGTCACTGCTCAGTGTGATATCACTGGAGAGTGTGCTAACACTGCTTACTGTGGTATCACTCAAAATTGTGATATCACTTGAAAGGCTCAAGTCACTACTCAGTGTGCTACCAAGAGAGACTGTACTGTCACTTGAGAAGGTGCTATCAGTGCTCATTGCGCTACCACTGGGAATTGTACTGTCACTCGAGGAGATGCTGTCACTGCTCAATGTACTATCGCTGGCAAAAGTGCTGTCACTTGAAAGGGTGCTGTCACTGTTTGGTGTGCTATCACTTGAGAGGGTGCTCACACTGCTCAATGTGCTAACACTAGATGGTGTACTGTCACTAGAAAGGGTGCTGTCACTTGATGTGGTGCGGTCACTGCTCAATGTGCTTTCGCTGGAAATGGTGCTGTCACTTGAGAGGGTACTGTCACTGCTGAATGTGCTCAGACTTGAGAGCGTGCTGACAATACTCAGTGTGCTGTCAGTGGAGCGTGTGCTGAGACTGCTTACTGTGCTAACGCTGGAAAGAGTGCTGCCACTTGAAAGGGTACTATCGCTTGAGAGGGTGCTGTCACTGTTTGGTGTGCTATCACTTGAGAGGGTGTTCACACTGCTCAATGTGCTACCACAAGATGGTGTACTATCACTCGAAAGGGTGCTGTCACTTGACATGGTGCTATCACTGCTCAATGTGCTATCACTGGAAAGGGTGCTGTCACTTGAAAGGGTGCTGCCACTGCTTGGTGTGCTATCACTTGAGAGGGTGCTCACACTGCTCAATGTGCTACCACTAAATCGTGTACTGTCACTCGAAAGGGTGCTGTCACTTGACATGGTGCTATCACTGCTCAATGTGCTATCACTGGAAACGGTGGTGTCACTTGAAAGGGTGCTGTCACTGCTTAGTGTGCCATCACTTGAAAGGGTGCTCACACTGCTCAATGTGCTACCACTAGTTGGTGTGCTGTCACTTGACATGGTGCTATCACTGCTCAGTGTGCTATCGCTGGAAATGGTGCTGTCACTTGAGAAGGTACTTCCACTGCTGAATGTGCTCACACTTGAGAGGGTGCTGACACTACTCAGTGTGCTGTCAGTGGAGCGTGTGCTGAGACTGCTTACTGTGCTATCGCTGGAAAGAGTGTTGTCACTTGAAAGGGTACTATCGCTTGAGAGGGTGCTGACACTACTCAGTGTGCTACCACTAAATGGTGTACTGTCACTCGAAAGCGTGCTGTCACTTGACATGGTGCTATCACTGCTCAATGTGCTATCACTGGAAAGGGTGCTGTCACTTGAAAGGGTGCTGTCACTGCTTGGTGTGCTCACACTTGAGAGGGTGCTCACACTGCTCAATGTGCTACCACTAGATGGTGTACTGTCACTCAAAAGGGTGCTGTCACTTGACATGGTGCTATCACTGCTCAATGTGCTATCACTAAATGGTGTACTGTCACTCGAAAGGGTGCTGTCACTTGACATGGTGCTATCACTGCTCAATGTGCTATCACTCGAAAGGGTGCTGTCACTTGAAAGGGTGCTGCCACTGCTTGGTGTGCTATCACTTGAGAGGGTGCTCACACTACTCAGTGTGCTGTCAGTGGAGCGTGTGCTGAAACTGCTTACTGAGCTATCACTGGAAAGGGTGCTGTCACTGCTTGGTGTGCTATCACTTGAAAGGGTGCTCACACTGCTCAATGTGCTACCACTAGATGGTGTGCTGTCACTTGACATGGTGCTATCACTGCTCAATGTGCTATCACTGGAAAGGGTGCTGTCACTTGAAAGGGTGCTGCCACTGCTTGGTGTGCTATCACTTGAGAGGGTGCTCACACTGCTCAATGTGCTACCACTAGATGGTGTACTATCACTGGAAAGGGTGCTGTCACTGGTTGGTGTGCTATCACTTGAGAGAGTGCTGACACTACTCAGTGTGCTGTCAGTGGAGCGTGTGCTGAAACTGCTTATTGAGCTATCACTGGAAAGAGTGCTGTCACTTGAAAGGGTGCTGCCACTGCTTGGTGTGCTATCACTTGAGAGGGTGCTCACACTGCTCAATGTGCTACCACTAAATGTTGTACTGTCACTGGAAAGGGTGCTGTCACTTGACAGGGTGCTATCACTGCTCAATGTGCTATCACTGGAAAGGGTGCTGTCACTTGAAAGGGTGCTGTCACTGCTTGGTGTGCTATCACTTGAGAGGGTGCTGACACTACTCAGTGTGCTGTCAGTGGAGCGTGTGCTGAAACTGCTTACTGAGCTATCACTGGAAAGAGTGCTGTCACTTGAAAGGGTACTATCGCTTGAAAGGGTGCTGTCACTGCTTGGTGTGTTATCACTTGAGAGGGTGCTCACACTGCTCAATGTGCTACCACTAGATGGTGTACTATCACTCGAAAGGGTACTGTCACTTGATATGGTGCTGTCACTGCTCAATGTGCTATCACTGGAAAGGGTGCTATCACTTGAGAGGGTACTGTCACTGCTCAATGTGCTCACACTTGAGAGGGTACTGACACTGCTCAATGTGCTACCACTAGAAAGTGTACTGTCAGTGGAGAGGGTGCTGTCACTACTCAATGTGCTATCGCTAGAAACGGTGCTGTCACTTGACATGGTACTATCACTTGAAAGTGTACTGTCACTGGAAAGTGTGCTGTCACTTGAAAGGGTGCTGTCACTGCTTGGTGTGCTATCACTTGAAAGGGTGCTCACACTGCTCAATGTGCTACCACTAGATGGTGTGCTGTCACTTGACATGGTGCTATCACTGCTCAATGTGCTACCACTAGATGGTGTACTATCACTCGAAAGGGTGCTGTCACTTGACAGGGTGCTATCACTGCTCAATGTGCTATCACTGGAAAGGGTGCTGTCACTTGAAAGGGTGCTGCCACTGCTTGGTGTGCTATCACTTGACATGGTGCTATCACTGCTCAATGTGCCACCACTAGATGGTGTACTATCACTCGAAAGGGTGCTGTCACTTGACATGGTGCTATCACTGCTCAATGTGCTATCACTGGAAAGGGTGCTGTCGCTTGAAAGGGTGCTGTCACTGCTTGGTGTGCTATCACTTGAGAGGGTGCTGACACTACTCAGTGTGCTGTCAGTGGAGCGTGTGCTGAAACTGCTTACTGAGCTATCACTGGAAAGGGTGCTGTCACTTGAAAGGGTGCTGCCACTGCTTGGTGTGCTATCACTTGAGAGGGTGCTCACACTGCTCAATGTGCTACCACTAAATGTTGTACTGTCACTCGAAAGGGTGCTGTCACTTGACAGGGTGCTATCACTGCTCAATGTGCTATCACTGGAAAGAGTGCTGTCACTTGAAAGGGTACTATCGCTTGAAAGGGTGCTGTCACTGCTTGGTGTGCTATCACTTGAGAGGGTGCTCACACTGCTCAATGTGCTACCACTAGATGGTGTACTATCACTCGAAAGGGTACTGTCACTTGACATGGTGCTGTCACTGCTCAATGTGCTATCACTGGAAAGGGTGCTATCACTTGAGAGGGTACTGTCACTGCTCAATGTGCTCACACTTGAGAGGGTACTGACACTGCTCAATGTGCTACCACTAGAAAGTGTACTGTCAGTGGAGAGGGTGCTGTCACTACTCAATGTGCTATCGCTGGAAACGGTGCTGTCACTTGACATGGTACTATCACTTGAAAGTGTACTGTCACTGGAAAGTGTGCTGTCACTTGAAAGGGTGCTGTCACTGCTTGGTGTGCTACCACTTGAAAGGGTGCTCACACTGCTCAATGTGCTACCACTAGATGGTGTGCTGTCACTTGACATGGTGCTATCACTGCTCAATGTGCTACCACTAGATGGTGTACTATCACTCGAAAGGGTGCTGTCACTTGACAGGGTGCTATCACTGCTCAATGTGCTATCACTGGAAAGGGTGCTGTCACTTGAAAGGGTGCTGCCACTGCTTGGTGTGCTATCACTTGACATGGTGCTATCACTGCTCAATGTGCTACCACTAGATGGTGTACTATCACTCGAAAGGGTGCTGTCACTTGACATGGTGCTATCACTGCTCAATGTGCTATCACTGGAAAGGGTGCTGTCACTTGAAAGGGTACTGCCACTGCTTGGTGTACTATCACTTGAGAGGGTGCTCACACTGCTCAATGTGCTACCACTAAATGGGGTACTGTCACTCGAAAGGGTGCTGTCACTTGACATGGTGCTATCACTGCTCAATGTGCTATCACTAAATGGTGTACTGTCACTCGAAAGGGTGCTGTCACTTGACATGGTGCTATCACTGCTCAATGTGCTATCACTCGAAAGGGTGCTGTCACTTGAAAGAGTGCTGTCACTGCTTGGTGTACTATCACTTGAGAGGGTGCTCACACTGCTCAATGTGCTACCACTAAATGGTGTACTGTCACTCGAAAGGGTGCTGTCACTTGACATGGTGCTATCACTGCTCAATGTGCTATCACTCGAAAGGGTGCTGTCACTTGAAAGAGTGCTGTCACTGCTTGGTGTGCTATCACTGGAAAGGGTGCTGTCACTTGAAAGGGTGCTGTCACTGCTTGGTGTGCTATCACTTGAGAGGGTGCTGACACTACTCAGTGTGCTGTCAGTGGAGCGTGTGCTGAAACTGCTTACTGAGCTATCACTGGAAAGAGTGCTGTCACTTGAAAGGGTACTATCGCTTGAAAGGGTGCTGTCACTGCTTGGTGTGCTATCACTTGAGAGGGTGCTCACACTGCTCAATGTGCTACCACTAGATGGTGTACTATCACTCGAAATGGTACTGTCACTTGACATGGTGCTGTCACTGCTCAATGTGCTATCACTGGAAAGGGTGCTATCACTTGAGAGGGTACTGTCACTGCTCAATGTGCTCACACTTGAGAGGGTGCTGTCACTACTCAATGTGCTATCGCTGGAAACGGTGCTGTCACTTGACATGGTACTATCACTTGAAAGTGTACTGTCACTTGAAAGGGTGCTGTCACTGCTTGGTGTGCTATCACTTGAAAGGGTGCTCACACTGCTCAATGTGCTACCACTAGATGGTGTGCTGTCACTTGACATGGTGCTATCACTGCTCAATGTGCTACCACTAGATGGTGTACTATCACTCGAAAGGGTGCTGTCACTTGACAGGGTGCTATCACTGCTCAATGTGCTATCACTGGAAAGGGTGCTGTCACTTGAAAGGGTACTGCCACTGCTTGGTGTACTATCACTTGAGAGGGTGCTCACACTGCTCAATGTGCTACCACTAAATGGTGTACTGTCACTCGAAAGGGTGCTGTCACTTGACATGGTGCTATCACTGCTCAATGTGCTATCACTAAATGGTGTACTGTCACTCGAAAGGGTGCTGTGACTTGACATGGTGCTATCACTGCTCAATGTGCTATCACTCGAAAGGGTGCTGTCACTTGAAAGAGTGCTGCCACTGCTTGGTGTGCTATCACTTGAGAGGGTGCTCACACTGCTCAATGTGCTACCACTAAATGTTGTACTGTCACTCGAAAGGGTGCTGTCACTTGACATGGTGCTATCACTGCTCAATGTGCTATCACTGGAAAGGGTGCTGTCACTTGAAAGGGTGCTGTCACTGCTTGGTGTGCTATCACTTGAGAGAGTGCTGACACTACTCAGTGTGCTGTCAGTGGAGCGTGTGCTGAAACTGCTTACTGAGCTATCACTGGAAAGAGTGCTGTCACTTGAAAGGGTGCTGTCACTGCTTAATGTGCTATCACTTGAAAGGGTGCTCACACTGCTCAATGTGCTACCACTAGTTGGTGTGCTGTCACTTGACATGGTGCTATCACTGCTCAATGTGCTATCGCTGGAAATTGTGCTGTCACTTGAGAAGGTACTTACACTGCTGAATGTGCTCACACTTGAGAGGGTGCTGACACTACTCAGTGTGCTGTCAGTGGAGCGTGTGCTAAGACTGCTTAATGTGCTGTCGCTGGAAAGAGTGCTGTCACTTGAAAGGGTACTATCGCTTGAAAGGGTGCTGTCACTGCTTGGTGTGCTATCACTTGAGAGGGTGCTCACACTGCTCAATGTGCTACCACTAGGTGGTGTACTATCACTCGAAAGGGTGCTGTCACTTGAGAGGGTACTATCACTGCTCAATGTGCTACCACTAGAAAGTGTACTGTCAGTTGAGAGGGTGCTGTCACTACTCAATGTGCTATCGCTGGAAATGGTGCTGTCACTTGACATGGTACTATCACTTGAAAGTGTACTGTCACTGGAAAGTGTGCTGTCACTTGAAAGGGTGCTGTCACTGCTTGGTGTGCTATCACTTGAAAGGGTGCTCACACTGCTCAATGTGCTATCACTTGAAAGGGTGCTCACACTGCTCAATGTGCTACCACTAGATGGTGTGCTGTCACTTGACATGGTGCTATCACTGCTCAATGTGCTATCACTGGAAAGGGTGCTGCCACTTGAAAGGGTGCTGCCACTGCTTGGTGTGCTATCACTTGAGAGGGTGCTCACACTGCTCAATGTGCTACCACTAAATGTTGTACTGTCACTCGAAAGGGTGCTGTCACTTGACATGGTGCTATCACTGGAAAGGGTGCTGTCACTTGAAAGGGTGCTGTCACTGCTTGGTGTTCTATCACTTGAGAGGGTGCTGACACTACTCAGTGTGCTGTCAGTGGAGCGTGTGCTGAAACTGCTTACTGAGCTATCACTGGAAAGAGTGCTGTTACTGGAAAGTGTGCTGTCACTTGAAAGGGTGCTGTCACTGCTTGGTGTGCTATCACTTGAAAGGGTGCTCACACTGCTCAATGTGCTACCACTAGATGGTGTGCTGTCACTTGACATGGTGCTATCACTGCTCAATGTGCTATCACTGGAAAGGGTGCTGTCACTTGAAAGGGTGCTGCCACTGCTTGGTGTGCTATCACTTGAGAGGGTGCTCACACTGCTCAATGTGCTACCACTAGATGGTGTACTATCACTCGAAAAGGTGCTGTCACTTGAGAGGGTACTATCACTGCTCAATGTGCTCACACTTGAGAGAGTACTGACACTGCTCAATGTGCTACCACTAGAAAGTGTACTGTCAGTTGAGAGGGTGCTGTCACTACTCAATGTGCTATCGCTGGAAATGGTGTTGTCACTTGACATGGTACTATCACTTGAAAGTGTACTGTCACTGGAAAGTGTGCTGTCACTTGAAAGGGTGCTGTCACTGCTTGGTGTGCTATCACTTGAAAGGGTGCTCACACTGCTCAATGTGCTACCACTAGATGGTGTGCTGTCACTTGACATGGTGCTATCACTGCTCAATGTGCTATCACTGGAAAGGGTGCTGTCACTTGAAAGGGTGCTGTCACTGCTAGGTGTGCTATCACTTGAGAGGGTGCTGACACTACTCAGTGTGCTGTCAGTGGAGCGTGTGCTGAAACTGCTTACTGAGCTATCACTGGAAAGAGTGCTGTCACTTGAAAGGGTACTATCGCTTGAAAGGGTGCTGTCACTGCTTGGTGTGCTATCACTTGAGAGGGTGCTGACACTACTCAGTGTGCTGTCAGTGGAGCGTGTGCTGAAACTGCTCACTGAGCTATCACTGGAAAGGGTGCTGTCACTTGAAAGGGTGCTGCCACTGCTTGGTGTGCTATCACTTGAGAGGGTGCTCACACTGCTCAATGTGCTACCACTAAATGTTGTACTGTCACTCGAAAGGGTGCTGTCACTTGACATGGTGCTATCACTGCTCAATGTGCTATCACTGGAAAGGGTGCTGTCAGTTGAAAGGGTGCTGCCACTGCTTGGTGTGCTATCACTTGAGAGGGTGCTCACACTGCTCAATGTGCTACCACTAAATGTTGTACTGTCACTCGAAAGGGTGCTGTCACTTGAGAGGGTACTGTCACTACTCAGTGTGCTGTCAGTGGAGCGTGTGCTGAAACTGCTTACTGAGCTATCACTGGAAAGAGTGCTGTCACTTGAAAGGGTGCTGTCACTTGAAAGGGTGCTGTCACTGCTTGGTGTGCTATCACTTGAAAGGGTGCTCACACTGCTCAATGTGCTACCACTAGATGGTGTGCTGTCACTTGACATGGTGCTATCACTGCTCAATGTGCTATCACTGGAAAGCGTGCTGTCACTTGAAAGTGTGCTGCCACTGCTTGGTGTGCTATCACTTGAGAGAGTGCTGACACTACTCAGTGTGCTGTCAGTGGAGCGTGTGCTGAAACTGCTTACTGAGCTATCACTGGAAAGAGTGCTGTCACTTGAAAGGGTGCTGTCACTTGAAAGGGTGCTGTCACTGCTTGGTGTGCTATCACTTGAAAGGGTGCTCACACTGCTCAATGTTCTACCACTAGATGGTGTGCTGTCACTTAACATGGTGCTATCACTGCTCAATGTGCTATCACTGGAAAGCGTGCTGTCACTTGAAAGTGTGCTGCCACTGCTTGGTGTGCTATCACTTGAGAGAGTGCTGACACTACTCAGTGTGCTGTCAGTGGAGCGTGTGCTGAAACTGCTTACTGAGCTATCACTGGAAAGAGTGCTGTCACTTGAAAGGGTGCTGTCACTTGAAAGGGTGCTGTCACTGCTTGGTGTGCTATCACTTGAAAGGGTGCTCACACTGCTCAATGTGCTACCACTAGATGGTGTGCTGTCACTTGACATGGTGCTATCACTGCTCAATGTGCTATCACTGGAAAGCGTGCTGTCACTTGAAAGTGTGCTGCCACTGCTTGGTGTGCTATCACTTGAGAGGGTGCTCACACTGCTCAATGTGCTACCACTAGATGGTGTACTATCACTCGAAAGGGTGCTGTCACTTGAGAGGGTATTATCACTGCTCAATGTGCTCACACTTGAGAGGGTACTGACACTGCTCAATGTGCTACCACTAGAAAGTGTACTGTCAGTTGAGAGGGTGCTGTCACTACTCAATGTGCTATCGCTGGAAATGGTGCTGTCACTTGACATGGTACTATCACTTGAAAGTGTACTGTCACTGGAAAGTGTGCTGTCACTTGAAAGGGTGCTGTCACTGCTTGGTGTGCTATCACTTGAGAGGGTGCTGACACTACTCAGTGTGCTGTCAGTGGAGCGTGTGCTGAAACTGCTTACTGAGCTATCACTGGAAAGAGTGCTGTCACTTGAAAGGGTGCTCACACTGCTCAATGTGCTACCACTAAATGTTGTACTGTCACTCGAAAGGGTGCTGTCACTTGACATGGTGCTATCACTGCTCAATGTGCTATCACTGGAAAGGGTGCTGTCACTTGACATGGTACTATCACTTGAAAGTGTACTGTCACTGGAAAGTGTGCTGTCACTTGAAAGTGTGCTGTCACTGTTTGGTGTGCTATCACTTGAAAGGGTGCTCACACTGCTCAATGTGCTACCACTAGATGGTGTGCTGTCACTAGACATGGTGCTGTCACTGCTCAATGTGCTATCACTGGAAAGGGTGCTATCACTTGAGAGGGTACTGTCACTGCTCAATGTGCTCACACTTGAGAGGGTACTGACACTGCTCAATGTGCTACCACTAGAAAGTGTACTGTCAGTGGAGAGGGTGCTGTCACTACTCAATGTGCTATCGCTGGAAACGGTGCTGTCACTTGACATGGTACTATCACTTGAAAGTGTACTGTCACTGGAAAGTGTGCTGTCACTTGAAAGGGTGCTGTCACTGCTTGGTGTGCTATCACTTGAAAGGGTGCTCACACTGCTCAATGTGCTACCACTAAATGTTGTACTGTCACTCAAAAGGGTGCTGTCACTTGACATGGTGCTATCACTGCTCAATGTGATATCACTGGAAAGGGTGCTGTCACTTGAAAGGGTGCTGTCACTGCTTGGTGTGCTATCACTTGAGAGAGTGCTGACACTACTCAGTGTGCTGTCAGTGGAGCGTGTGCTGAAACTGCTTACTGAGCTATCACTGGAAAGAGTGCTGTCACTTGAAAGGGTACTATCGCTTGAAAGGGTGCTGTCACTGCTTGGTGTGCTATCACTTGAGAGGGTGCTGACACTACTCAGTGTGCTGTCAGTGGAGCGTGTGCTGAAACTGCTCACTGAGCTATCACTGGAAAGGGTGCTGTCACTTGAAAGGGTGCTGCCACTGCTTGGTGTGCTATCACTTGAGAGAGTGCTGACACTACTCAGTGTGCTGTCAGTGGAGCGTGTGCTGAAACTGCTTACTGAGCTATCACTGGAAAGAGTGCTGTCACTTGAAAGGGTGCTCACACTGCTCAATGTGCTACCACTAAATGTTGTACTGTCACTCGAAAGGGTGCTGTCACTTGACATGGTGCTATCACTGCTCAATGTGCTATCACTGGAAAGGGTGCTGTCACTTGACATGGTACTATCACTTGAAAGTGTACTGTCACTGGAAAGTGTGCTGTCACTTGAAAGGGTGCTGTCACTGTTTGGTGTGCTATCACTTGAAAGGGTGCTCACACTGCTCAATGTGCTACCACTAGATGGTGTGCTGTCACTAGACATGGTGCTGTCGCTGCTCAATGTGCTATCACTGGAAAGGGTGCTATCACTTGAGAGGGTACTGTCACTGCTCAATGTGCTCACACTTGAGAGGGTACTGACACTGCTCAATGTGCTACCACTAGAAAGTGTACTGTCAGTGGAGAGGGTGCTGTCACTACTCAATGTGCTATCGCTGGAAACGGTGCTGTCACTTGACATGGTACTATCACTTGAAAGTGTACTGTCACTGGAAAGTGTGCTGTCACTTGAAAGGGTGCTGTCACTGCTTGGTGTGCTATCACTTGAAAGGGTGCTCACACTGCTCAATGTGCTACCACTAGATGGTGTGCTGTCACTTGACATGGTGCTATCACTGCTCAATGTGCTGTCACTGGAAAGGGTGCTGTCACTTGAAAGGGTGCTGCCACTGCTTGGTGTGCTATCACTTGAGAGGGTGCTCACACTGCTCAATGTGCTACTACTAGATGGTGTACTATCACTCGAAAGGGTGCTGTCACTTGAGAGGGTACTATCACTGCTCAATGTGCTCACACTTGAGAGGGTACTGACACTGCTCAATGTGCTACCACTAGAAAGTGTACTGTCAGTTGCGAGGGTGCTGTCACTACTCAATGTGCTATCGCTGGAAATGCTGCTGTCACTTGACATGGTACTATCACTTGAAAGTGTACTGTCACTGGAAAGTGTGCTGTCACTTGAAAGGGTGCTGTCACTGCTTGGTGTGCTATCACTTGAAAGGGTGCTCACACTGCTCAATGTGCTACCACTAAATGTTGTACTGTCACTCGAAAGGGTGCTGTCACTTGACATGGTGCTATCACTGCTCAATGTGCTATCACTGGAAAGGGTGCTGTCACTTGAAAGGGTGCTGTCACTGCTTGGTGTGCTATCACTTGAGAGAGTGCTGACACTACTCAGTGTGCTGTCAGTGGAGCGTGTGCTGAAACTGCTTACTGAGCTATCACTGGAAAGAGTGCTGTCACTTGAAAGGGTACTATCGCTTGAAAGGGTGCTGTCACTGCTTGGTGTGCTATCACTTGAGAGGGTGCTGACACTACTCAGTGTGCTGTCAGTGGAGCGTGTGCTGAAACTGCTCACTGAGCTATCACTGGAAAGGGTGCTGTCACTTGAAAGGGTGCTGCCACTGCTTGGTGTGCTATCACTTGAGAGGGTGCTCACACTGCTCAATGTGCTACCACTAAATGTTGTACTGTCACTCGAAAGGGTGCTGTCACTTGACATGGTGCTATCACTGCTCAATGTGCTATCACTGGAAAGGGTGCTGTCAATTGAAAGGGTGCTGTCACTGCTTGGTGTGCTATCACTTGAGAGGGTGCTCGCACTGCTCAATGTGCTACCACTAGATGGTGTGCTGTCACTTGACATGGTGCTATCGCTGCTCAATGTGCTATCACTGGAAAGGGTGCTGTCACTTGAAAGGGTGCTGCCACTGCTTGGTGTGCTCTCACTTGAGAGGGTGCTCACACTGCTCAATGTGCTACCACTAGATGGTGTACTGTCAGTTGAGAGGGTGCTGTCACTACTCAATGTGCTATCGCTGGAAATGGTGCTGTCACTTGACATGGTACTATCACTTGAAAGTGTACTGTCACTGGAAAGTGTGCTGTCACTTGAAAGGGTGCTGTCACTGCTTGGTGTGCTATCACTTGAAAGAGTGCTCACACTGCTCAATGTGCTACCACTAGATGGTGTGCTGTCACTTGACATGGTGCTGACACTACTCAGTGTGCTGTCAGTGGAGCGTGTGCTGAAACTGCTTACTGAGCTATCACTGGAAAGAGTGCTGTCACTTGAAAGGGTGCTCACACTGCTCAATGTGCTACCACTAAATGTTGTACTGTCACTCGAAAGGGTGCTGTCACTTGACATGGTGCTATCACTGGAAAGGGTGCTGTCACTTGACATGGTACTATCACTTGAAAGTGTACTGTCACTGGAAAGTGTGCTGTCACTTGAAAGGGTGCTGTCACTGTTTGGTGTGCTATCACTTGAAAGGGTGCTCACACTGCTCAATGTGCTACCACTAGATGGTGTGCTGTCACGAGACATGGTGCTGTCACTGCTCAATGTGCTATCACTGGAAAGGGTGCTATCACTTGAGAGGGTACTGTCACTGCTCAATGTGCTCACACTTGAGAGGGTACTGACACTGCTCAATGTGCTACCACTAGAAAGTGTACTGTCAGTGGAGAGGGTGCTGTCACTACTCGATGTGCTATCGCTGGAAACGGTGCTGTCACTTGACATGGTACTATCACTTGAAAGTGTACTGTCACTGGAAAGTGTGCTGTCACTTGAAAGGGTGCTGTCACTGCTTGGTGTGCTATCACTTGAAAGGGTGCTCACACTGCTCAATGTGCTACCACTAGATGGTGTGCTGTCACTTGACATGGTGCTATCACTGCTCAATGTGCTATCACTGGAAAGGGTGCTATCACTTGAAAGGGTGCTGCCACTGCTTGGTGTGCTATCACTTGAGAGGGTGCTGACACTACTCAGTGTGCTGTCAGTGGAGCGTGTGCTGAAACTGCTTACTGAGCTATCACTGGAAAGAGTGCTGTCACTTGAAAGGGTACTATCGCTTGAAAGGGTGCTGTCACTGCTTGGTGTGCTATCACTTGAGAGGGTGCTGACACTACTCAGTGTGCTGTCAGTGGAGCGTGTGCTGAAACTGCTCACTGAGCTATCACTGGAAAGGGTGCTGTCACTGCTTGGTGTGCTATCACTTGAGAGGGTGCTCACACTGCTCAATGTGCTACCACTAAATGTACTGTCACTCGAAAGGGTGCTGTCACTTGACATGGTGCTATCACTGCTCAATGTGCTATCACTGGAAAGGGTGCTGTCACTTGAAAGGGTGCTGTCACTGCTTGTTGTGCTATCACTTGAGAGGGTGCTGACACTACTCAGTGTGCTGTCAGTGGAGCGTGTGCTGAAGCTGCTTACTGAGCTATCACTGGAAAGAGTGCTGTCACTTGAAAGGGTACTATCGCTTGAAAGGGTGCTGTCACTGCTTGGTGTGCTATCACTTGAGAGGGTGCTCACACTGCTCAATGTGCTACCACTAGATGGTGTACTATCACTCGAAAGGGTACTGTCACTTGACATGGTGCTGTCACTGCTCAATGTGCTATCACTGGAAAGGGTGCTATCACTTGAGAGGGTACTGTCACTGCTCAACGTGCTCACACTTGAGAGGGTACTGACACTGCTCAATGTGCTACCACTAGAAAGTGTACTGTCAGTGGAGAGGGTGCTGTCACTACTCAATGTGCTATCGCTGGAAACGGTGCTGTCACTTGACATGGTACTATCACTTGAAAGTGTACTGTCACTGGAAAGTGTGCTGTCACTTGAGAGGGTGCTGTCGCTGCTTGGTGTGCTATCACTTGAAAGGGTGCTCACACTGCTCAATGTGCTACCACTAGATGGTGTGCTGTCACTTGACATGGTGCTATCACTGCTCAATGTGCTATCACTGGAAAGGGTGCTGTCACTTGAAAGGGTGCTGCTACTCCTTGGTGTGCTATCACTTGAGAGGGTGCTCACACTGCTCAATGTGCTACCACTAAATGTTGTACTGTCACTCGAAAGGGTGCTGTCACTTGAGAGGGTACTGTCACTGCTCAATGTGCTCACACTTGAGAGGGTACTGACACTGCTCAATGTGCTACCACTAGAAAGTGTACTGTCAGTTGAGAGGGTGCTGTCACTACTCAATGTGCTATCGCTGGAAATGGTGCTGTCGCTTGACATGGTACTATCACTTGAAAGTGTACTGTCACTGGAAAGTGTGCTGTCACTTGAAAGGGTGCTGTCACTGCTTGGTGTGCTATCACTTGAAAGGGTGCTCACACTGCTCAATGTGCTACCACTAGATGGTGTGCTGTCACTTGACATGGTGCTATCACTGCTCAATGTGCTATCACTGGAAAGGGTGCTGTCACTTGAAAGGGTGCTGTCACTGCTTGGTGTGCTATCACTTGAGAGAGTGCTGACACTAATCAGTGTGCTGTCAGTGGAGCGTGTGCTGAAACTGCTTACTGAGCTATCACTGGAAAGAGTGCTGTCACTTGAAAGGGTACTATCGCTTGAAAGGGTGCTGTCACTGCTTGGTGTGCTATCACTTGAGACGGTGCTGACACTACTCAGTGTGCTGTCAGTGGAGCGTGTGCTGAAACTGCTCACTGAGCTATCACTGGAAAGGGTGCTGTCACTTGAAAGGGTGCTGCCACTGCTTGGTGTGCTATCACTTGAGAGGGTGCTCACACTGCTCAATGTGCTACCACTAAATGTTGTACTGTCACTCGAAAGGGTGCTGTCACTTGACATGGTGCTATCACTGCTCAATGTGCTATCACTGGAAAGGGTGCTGTCACTTGAAAGGGTGCTGTCACTGCTTGGTGTGCTATCACTTGAGAGGGTGCTGACACTACTCAGTGTGCTGTCAGTGGAGCGTGTGCTGAAACTGCTTACTGAGCTATCACTGGAAAGAGTGCTGTCACTTGAAAGGGTACTATCGCTTGAAAGGGTGCTGTCACTGCTTGGTGTGCTATCACTTGAGAGGGTGCTCACACTGCTCAATGTGCTACCACTAGATGGTGTACTATCACTCGAAAGGGTACTGTCACTTGACATGGTGCTGTCACTGCTCAATGTGCTATCACTGGAAAGGGTGCTATCACTTGAGAGGGTACTGTCACTGCTCAACGTGCTCACACTTGAGAGGGTACTGACACTGCTCAATGTGCTACCACTAGAAAGTGTACTGTCAGTGGAGAGGGTGCTGTCACTACTCAATGTGCTATCGCTGGAAACGGTGCTGTCACTTGACATGGTACTATCACTTGAAAGTGTACTGTCACTGGAAAGTGTGCTGTCACTTGAGAGGGTGCTGTCGCTGCTTGGTGTGCTATCACTTGAAAGGGTGCTCACACTGCTCAATGTGCTACCACTAGATGGTGTGCTGTCACTTGACATGGTGCTATCACTGCTCAATGTGCTATCACTGGAAAGGGTGCTGTCACTTGAAAGGGTGCTGCTACTGCTTGGTGTGCTGTCACTTGAAAGGGTGCTGTCACTGCTTGGTGTGCTATCACTTGAGAGAGTGCTGACACTAATCAGTGTGCTGTCAGTGGAGCGTGTGCTGAAACTGCTTACTGAGCTATCACTGGAAAGAGTGCTGTCACTTGAAAGGGTACTATCGCTTGAAAGGGTGCTGTCACTGCTTGGTGTGCTATCACTTGAGACGGTGCTGACACTACTCAGTGTGCTGTCAGTGGAGCGTGTGCTGAAACTGCTCACTGAGCTATCACTGGAAAGGGTGCTGTCACTTGAAAGGGTGCTGCCACTGCTTGGTGTGCTATCACTTGAGAGGGTGCTCACACTGCTCAATGTGCTACCACTAAATGTTGTACTGTCACTCGAAAGGGTGCTGTCACTTGACATGGTGCTATCACTGCTCAATGTGCTATCACTGGAAAGGGTGCTGTCACTTGAAAGGGTGCTGTCACTGCTTGGTGTGCTATCACTTGAGAGGGTGCTGACACTACTCAGTGTGCTGTCAGTGGAGCGTGTGCTGAAACTGCTTACTGAGCTATCACTGGAAAGAGTGCTGTCACTTGAAAGGGTACTATCGCTTGAAAGGGTGCTGTCACTGCTTGGTGTGCTATCACTTGAGAGGGTGCTCACACTGCTCAATGTGCTACCACTAGATGGTGTACTATCACTCGAAAGGGTACTGTCACTTGACATGGTGCTGTCACTGCTCAATGTGCTATCACTGGAAAGGGTGCTATCACTTGAGAGGGTACTGTCACTGCTCAACGTGCTCACACTTGAGAGGGTACTGACACTGCTCAATGTGCTACCACTAGAAAGTGTACTGTCAGTGGAGAGGGTGCTGTCACTACTCAATGTGCTATCGCTGGAAACGGTGCTGTCACTTGACAT
Source organism: Hippocampus bargibanti (assembly GCF_051943395.1). Lineage (NCBI taxonomy): Eukaryota > Metazoa > Chordata > Actinopteri > Syngnathiformes > Syngnathidae > Hippocampus > Hippocampus bargibanti. Next base: position 18,584,259 of record NC_142746.1, read on the forward strand.
GGTACTATCACTTGAAAGTGTACTGTCACTGGAAAGTGTGCTGTCACTTGAGAGGGTGCTGTCGCTGCTTGGTGTGCTATCACTTGAAAGGGTGCTCACACTGCTCAATGTGCTACCACTAGATGGTGTGCTGTCACTTGACATGGTGCTATCACTGCTCAATGTGCTATCACTGGAAAGGGTGCTGTCACTTGAAAGGGCGCTGCTACTGCTTGGTGTGCTGTCACTTGAAAGGGTGCTGTCACTGCTTGGTGTGCTATCACTTGAGAGAGTGCTGACACTAATCAGTGTGCTGTCAGTGGAGCGTGTGCTGAAACTGCTTACTGAGCTATCACTGGAAAGAGTGCTGTCACTTGAAAGGGTACTATCGCTTGAAAGGGTGCTGTCACTGCTTGGTGTGCTATCACTTGAGACGGTGCTGACACTACTCAGTGTGCTGTCAGTGGAGCGTGTGCTGAAACTGCTCACTGAGCTATCACTGGAAAGGGTGCTGTCACTTGAAAGGGTGCTGCCACTGCTTGGTGTGCTATCACTTGAGAGGGTGCTCACACTGCTCAATGTGCTACCACTAAATGTTGTACTGTCACTCGAAAGGGTGCTGTCACTTGACATGGTGCTATCACTGCTCAATGTGCTATCACTGGAAAGGGTGCTGTCACTTGAAAGGGTGCTGTCACTGCTTGGTGTGCTATCACTTGAGAGGGTGCTGACACTACTCAGTGTGCTGTCAGTGGAGCGTGTGCTGAAACTGCTTACTGAGCTATCACTGGAAAGAGTGCTGTCACTTGAAAGGGTACTATCGCTTGAAAGGGTGCTGTCACTGCTTGGTGTGCTATCACTTGAGAGGGTGCTCACACTGCTCAATGTGCTACCACTAGATGGTGTACTATCACTCGAAAGGGTACTGTCACTTGACATGGTGCTGTCACTGCTCAATGTGCTATCACTGGAAAGGGTGCTATCACTTGAGAGGGTACTGTCACTGCTCAACGTGCTCACACTTGAGAGGGTACTGACACTGCTCAATGTGCTACCACTAGAAAGTGTACTGTCAGTGGAGAGGGTGCTGTCACTACTCAATGTGCTATCGCTGGAAACGGTGCTGTCACTTGACATGGTACTATCACTTGAAAGTGTACTGTCACTGGAAAGTGTGCTGTCACTTGAGAGGGTGCTGTCGCTGCTTGGTGTGCTATCACTTGAAAGGGTGCTCACACTGCTCAATGTGCTACCACTAGATGGTGTGCTGTCACTTGACATGGTGCTATCACTGCTCAATGTGCTATCACTGGAAAGGGTGCTGTCACTTGAAAGGGTGCTGCTACTGCTTGGTGTGCTATCACTTGAGAGGGTGCTCACACTGCTCAATGTGCTACCACTGAATGTTGTACTGTCACTCGAAAGGGTGCTGTCACTTGAGAGGGTACTGTCACTGCTCAATGTGCTCACACTTGAGAGGGTACTGACACTGCTCAATGTGCTACCACTAGAAAGTGTACTGTCAGTTGAGAGGGTGCTGTCACTACTCAATGTGCTATCGCTGGAAATGGTGCTGTCGCTTGACATGGTACTATCACTTGAAAGTGTACTGTCACTGGAAAGTGTGCTGTCACTTGAAAGGGTGCTGTCACTGCTTGGTGTGCTATCACTTGAAAGGGTGCTCACACTGCTCAATGTGCTACCACTAGATGGTGTGCTGTCACTTGACATGGTGCTATCACTGCTCAATGTGCTATCACTGGAAAGGGTGCTGTCACTTGAAAGGGTGCTGCCACTGCTTGGTGTGCTATCACTTGAGAGGGTGCTCACACTGCTCAAAGTGCTACCACTAGATGGTGTGCTGTCACTTGACATGGTGCTATCACTGCTCAATGTGCTATCACTGGAAAGGGTGCTGTCACTTGAAAGGGTGCTGTCACTGCTTGGTGTGCTATCACTTGAGAGAGTGCTGACACTAATCAGTGTGCTGTCAGTGGAGCGTGTGCTGAAACTGCTTACTGAGCTATCACTGGAAAGAGTGCTGTCACTTGAAAGGGTGCTCACACTGCTCAATGTGCTACCACTAAATGTTGTACTGTCACTCGAAAGGGTGCTGTCACTTGACATGGTGCTATCACTGCTCAATGTGCTATCACTGGAAAGGGTGCTGTCACTTGACATGGTACTATCACTTGAAAGTGTACTGTCACTGGAAAGTGTGCTGTCACTTGAAAGGGTGCTGTCACTGTTTGGTGTGCTATCACTTGAAAGGGTGCTCACACTGCTCAATGTGCTACCACTAGATGGTGTGCTGTCACTAGACATGGTGCTGTCACTGCTCAATGAGCTATCACTGGAAAGGGTGCTATCACTTGAGAGGGTACTGTCACTGCTCAATGTGCTCACACTTGAGAGGGTACTGACACTGCTCAATGTGCTACCACTAGAAAGTGTACTGTCAGTGGAGAGGGTGCTGTCACTACTCGATGTGCTATCGCTGGAAACGGTGCTGTCACTTGACATGGTACTATCACTTGAAAGTGTACTGTCACTGGAAAGTGTGCTGTCACTTGAAAGGGTGCTGTCACTGCTTGGTGTGCTATCACTTGAAAGGGTGCTCACACTGCTCAATGTGCTACCACTAGATGGTGTGCTGTCACTTGACATGGTGCTATCACTGCTCAATGTGCTATCACTGGAAAGGGTGCTGTCACTTGAAAGGGTGCTGCCACTGCTTGGTGTGCTATCACTTGAGAGGGTGCTCACACTGCTCAAAGTGCTACCACTAGATGGTGTACTATCACTCGAAAGGGTGCTGTCACTTGAGAGGGTACTATCACTGCTCAATGTGCTCACACTTGAGAGGGTACTGACACTGCTCAATGTGCTACCACTAGAAAGTGTACTGTCAGTTGAGAGGGTGCTGTCACTACTCAATGTGCTATCGCTGGAAATGGTGCTGTCACTTGACATGGTACTATCACTTGAAAGTGTACTGTCACTGGAAAGTGTGCTGTCACTTGAAAGGGTGCTGTCACTGCTTGGTGTGCTATCACTTGAAAGGGTGCTCACACTGCTGAATGTGCTACCACTAGATGGTGTGCTGTCACTTGACATGGTGCTATCACTGCTCAATGTGCTATCACTGGAAAGGGTGCTGTCACTTGAAAGGGTGCTGTCACTGCTTGGTGGGCTATCACTTGAGAGGGTGCTGACACTACTCAGTGTGCTGTCAGTGGAGCGTGTGCTGAAACTGCTTACTGAGCTATCACTGGAAAGAGTGCTGTCACTTGAAAGGGTACTATCGCTGGAAATGGTGCTGTCACTTGACATGGTACTATCACTTGAAAGTGTACTGTCACTGGAAAGTGTGCTGTCACTTGAAAGGGTGCTGTCACTGCTTGGTGTGCTATCACTTGAAAGGGTGCTCACACTGCTGAATGTGCTACCACTAGATGGTGTGCTGTCACTTGACATGGTGCTATCACTGCTCAATGTGCTATCACTGGAAAGGGTGCTGTCACTTGAAAGGGTGCTGTCGCTGCTTGGTGTGCTATCACTTGAGACGGTGCTGACACTACTCAGTGTGCTGTCAGTGGAGCGTGTGCTGAAACTGCTCACTGAGCTATCACTGGAAAGGGTGCTGTCACTTGAAAGGGTGCTGCCACTGCTTGGTGTGCTATCACTTGAGAGGGTGCTCACACTGCTCAATGTGCTACCACTAAATGTTGTACTGTCACTCGAAAGGGTGCTGTCACTTGACATGGTGCTATCACTGCTCAATGTGCTATCACTGGAAAGGGTGCTGTCACTTGAAAGGGTGCTGTCACTGCTTGGTGTGCTATCACTTGAGAGGGTGCTGACACTACTCAGTGTGCTGTCAGTGGAGCGTGTGCTGAAGCTGCTTACTGAGCTATCACTGGAAAGAGTGCTGTCACTTGAAAGGGTACTATCGCTTGAAAGGGTGCTGTCACTGCTTGGTGTGCTATCACTTGAGAGGGTGCTCACACTGCTCAATGTGCTACCACTAGATGGTGTACTATCACTCGAAAGGGTACTGTCACTTGACATGGTGCTGTCACTGCTCAATGTGCTATCACTGGAAAGGGTGCTATCACTTGAGAGGGTACTGTCACTGCTCAACGTGCTCACACTTGAGAGGGTACTGACACTGCTCAATGTGCTACCACTAGAAAGTGTACTGTCAGTGGAGAGGGTGCTGTCACTACTCAATGTGCTATCGCTGGAAACGGTGCTGTCACTTGACATGGTACTATCACTTGAAAGTGTACTGTCACTGGAAAGTGTGCTGTCACTTGAGAGGGTGCTGTCGCTGCTTGGTGTGCTATCACTTGAAAGGGTGCTCACACTGCTCAATGTGCTACCACTAGATGGTGTGCTGTCACTTGACATGGTGCTATCACTGCTCAATGTGCTATCACTGGAAAGGGTGCTGTCACTTGAAAGGGTGCTGCCACTGCTTGGTGTGCTATCACTTGAGAGGGTGCTCACACTGCTCAATGTGCTACCACTAAATGTTGTACTGTCACTCGAAAGGGTGCTGTCACTTGAGAGGGTACTGTCACTGCTCAATGTGCTCACACTTGAGAGGGTACTGACACTGCTCAATGTGCTACCACTAGAAAGTGTACTGTCAGTTGAGAGGGTGCTGTCACTACTCAATGTGCTATCGCTGGAAATGGTGCTGTCACTTGACATGGTACTATCACTTGAAAGTGTACTGTCACTGGAAAGTGTGCTGTCACTTGAAAGGGTGCTGTCACTGCTTGGTGTGCTATCACTTGAAAGGGTGCTCACACTGCTCAATGTGCTACCACTAGATGGTGTGCTGTCACTTGACATGGTGCTATCACTGCTCAATGTGCTATCACTGGAAAGCGTGCTGTCACTTGAAAGTGTGCTGCCACTGCTTGGTGTGCTATCACTTGAGAGAGTGCTGACACTACTCAGTGTGCTGTCAGTGGAGCGTGTGCTGAAACTGCTTACTGAGCTATCACTGGAAAGAGTGCTGTCACTTGAGAGGGTGCTCACACTGCTCAATGTGCTACCACTAGATGGTGTACTATCACTCGAAAAGGTGCTGTCACTTGAGAGGGTACTATCACTGCTCAATGTGCTCACACTTGAGAGGGTACTGACACTGCTCAATGTGCTACCACTAGAAAGTGTACTGTCAGTGGAGAGGGTGCTGTCACTACTCAATGTGCTATCGCTGGAAACGGTGCTGTCACTTGACATGGTACTATCACTTGAAAGTGTACTGTCACTGGAAAGTGTGCTGTCACTTGAAAGGGTGCTGTCACTGCTTGGTGTGCTATCACTTGAAAGGGTGCTCACACTGCTCAATGTGCTACCACTAGATGGTGTGCTGTCACTTGACATGGTGCTATCACTGCTCAATGTGCTATCACTGGAAAGGGTGCTGTCACTTGAAAGGGTGCTGCCACTGCTTGGTGTGCTATCACTTGAGAGGGTGCTCACACTGCTCAATGTGCTACCACTAGATGGTGTACTATCACTCGAAAGGGTGCTGTCACTTGAGAGGGTACTATCACTGCTCAATGTGCTCACACTTGAGAGGGTACTGACACTGCTCAATGTGCTACCACTAGAAAGTGTACTGTCAGTTGAGAGGGTGCTGTCACTACTCAATGTGCTATCGCTGGAAATGGTGCTGTCACTTGACATGGTACTATCACTTGAAAGTGTACTGTCACTGGAAAGTGTGCTGTCACTTGAAAGGGTGCTGTCACTGCTTGGTGTGCTATCACTTGAAAGGGTGCTCACACTGCTCAATGTGCTACCACTAGATGGTGTGCTGTCACTTGACATGGTGCTATCACTGCTCAATGTGCTATCACTGGAAAGGGTGCTATCACTTGAGAGGGTACTGTCACTGCTCAATGTGCTCACACTTGAGAGGGTACTGACACTGCTCAATGTGCTACCACTAGAAAGTGTACTGTCAGTGGAGAGGGTGCTGTCACTACTCGATGTGCTATCGCTGGAAACGGTGCTGTCACTTGACATGGTACTATCACTTGAAAGTGTACTGTCACTGGAAAGTGTGCTGTCACTTGAAAGGGTGCTGTCACTGCTTGGTGTGCTATCACTTGAGAGGGTGCTGACACTACTCAGTGTGCTGTCAGTGGAGCGTGTGCTGAAACTGCTTACTGAGCTATCACTGGAAAGAGTGCTGTCACTTGAAAGGGTACTATCGCTTGAAAGGGTGCTGTCACTGCTTGGTGTGCTATCACTTGAGAGGGTGCTGACACTACTCAGTGTGCTGTCAGTGGAGCGTGTGCTGAAACTGCTCACTGAGCTATCACTGGAAAGGGTGCTGTCACTTGAAAGGGTGCTGCCACTGCTTGGTGTGCTATCACTTGAGAGGGTGCTCACACTGCTCAATGTGCTACCACTAAATGTTGTACTGTCACTCGAAAGGGTGCTGTCACTTGACATGGTGCTATCACTGCTCAATGTGCTATCACTGGAAAGGGTGCTGTCACTTGAAAGGGTGCTGTCACTGCTTGGTGTGCTATCACTTGAGAGGGTGCTGACACTACTCAGTGTGCTGTCAGTGGAGCGTGTGCTGAAACTGCTTACTGAGCTATCACTGGAAAGAGTGCTGTCACTTGAAAGGGTACTATCGCTTGAAAGGGTGCTGTCACTGCTTGGTGTGCTATCACTTGAGAGGGTGCTCACACTGCTCAATGTGCTACCACTAGATGGTGTACTATCACTCGAAAGGGTACTGTCACTTGACATGGTGCTGTCACTGCTCAATGTGCTATCACTGGAAAGGGTGCTATCACTTGAGAGTGTACTGTCACTGCTTGCTGTGCTATCACTTGAGAGAGTGCTGACACTACTCAGTGTGCTGTCAGTGGAGCGTGTGCTGAAACTGCTTACTGAGCTATCACTGGAAAGAGTGCTGTCACTTGAAAGGGTACTATCGCTTGAAAGGGTGCTGTCACTACTCAATGTGCTATCGCTGGAAACGGTGCTGTCACTTGACATGGTACTATCACTTGAAAGTGTACTGTCACTGGAAAGTGTGCTGTCACTTGAAAGGGTGCTGTCGCTGCTTGGTGTGCTATCACTTGAAAGGGTGCTCACACTGCTCAATGTGCTACCACTAGATGGTGTGCTGTCACTTGACATGGTGCTATCACTGCTCAATGTGCTATCACTGGAAAGGGTGCTGTCACTTGAAAGGGTGCTGCCACTGCTTGGTGTGCTATCACTTGAGAGAGTGCTGACACTACTCAGTGTGCTGTCAGTGGAGCGTGTGCTGAAACTGCTTACTGAGCTATCACTGGAAAGAGTGCTGTCACTTGAAAGGGTGCTCACACTGCTCAATGTGCTACCACTAAATGTTGTACTGTCACTCGAAAGGGTGCTGTCACTTGACATGGTGCTATCACTGCTCAATGTGCTATCACTGGAAAGGGTGCTGTCACTTGACATGGTACTATCACTTGAAAGTGTACTGTCACTGGAAAGTGTGCTGTCACTTGAAAGGGTGCTGTCACTGTTTGGTGTGCTATCACTTGAAAGGGTGCTCACACTGCTCAATGTGCTACCACTAGATGGTGTGCTGTCACTAGACATGGTGCTGTCACTGCTCAATGTGCTATCACTGGAAAGGGTGCTATCACTTGAGAGGGTACTGTCACTGCTCAATGTGCTCACACTTGAGAGGGTACTGACACTGCTCAATGTGCTACCACTAGAAAGTGTACTGTCAGTGGAGAGGGTGCTGTCACTACTCAATGTGCTATCGCTGGAAACGGTGCTGTCACTTGACATGGTACTATCACTTGAAAGTGTACTGTCACTGGAAAGTGTGCTGTCACTTGAAAGGGTGCTGTCACTGCTTGGTGTGCTATCACTTGAAAGGGTGCTCACACTGCTCAATGTGCTACCACTAGATGGTGTGCTGTCACTTGACATGGTGCTATCACTGCTCAATGTGCTATCACTGGAAAGGGTGCTGTCACTTGAAAGGGTGCTGCCACTGCTTGGTGTGCTATCACTTGAGAGGGTGCTCACACTGCTCAATGTGCTACCACTAGATGGTGTACTATCACTCAAAAGGGTGCTGTCACTTGAGAGGGTACTATCACTGCTCAATGTGCTCACACTTGAGAGGGTACTGACACTGCTCAATGTGCTACCACTAGAAAGTGTACTGTCAGTTGAGAGGGTGCTGTCACTACTCAATGTGCTATCGCTGGAAATGGTGCTGTCACTTGACATGGTACTATCACTTGAAAGTGTACTGTCACTGGAAAGTGTGCTGTCACTTGAAAGGGTGCTGTCACTGCTTGGTGTGCTATCACTTGAAAGGGTGCTCACACTGCTCAATGTGCTACCACTAGATGGTGTGCTGTCACTTGACATGGTGCTATCACTGCTCAATGTGCTATCACTGGAAAGGGTGCTGTCACTTGAAAGGGTGCTGTCACTGCTTGGTGTGCTATCACTTGAGAGGGTGCTGACACTACTCAGTGTGCTGTCAGTGGAGCGTGTGCTGAAACTGCTTACTGAGCTATCACTGGAAAGAGTGCTGTCACTTGAAAGGGTACTATCGCTTGAAAGGGTGCTGTCACTGCTTGGTGTGCTATCACTTGAGAGGGTGCTGACACTACTCAGTGTGCTGTCAGTGGAGCGTGTGCTGAAACTGCTCACTGAGCTATCACTGGAAAGGGTGCTGTCACTTGAAAGGGTGCTGCCACTGCTTGGTGTGCTATCACTTGAGAGGGTGCTCACACTGCTCAATGTGCTACCACTAAATGTTGTACTGTCACTCGAAAGGGTGCTGTCACTTGACATGGTGCTATCACTGCTCAATGTGCTATCACTGGAAAGGGTGCTGTCACTTGAAAGGGTGCTGTCACTGCTTGGTGTGCTATCACTTGAGAGGGTGCTGACACTACTCAGTGTGCTGTCAGTGGAGCGTGTGCTGAAACTGCTTACTGAGCTATCACTGGAAAGAGTGCTTTCACTTGAAAGGGTACTATCGCTTGAAAGGGTGCTGTCACTGCTTGGTGTGCTATCACTTGAGAGGGTGCTCACACTGCTCAATGTGCTACCACTAGATGGTGTACTATCACTCGAAAGGGTACTGTCACTTGACATGGTGCTGTCACTGCTCAATGTGCTATCACTGGAAAGGGTGCTATCACTTGAGAGTGTACTGTCACTGCTTGCTGTGCTATCACTTGAGAGGGTGCTGACACTACTCAGTGTGCTGTCAGTGGAGCGTGTGCTGAAACTGCTTACTGAGCTATCACTGGAAAGAGTGCTGTCACTTGAAAGGGTACTATCGCTTGAAAGGGTGCTGTCACTACTCAATGTGCTATCGCTGGAAACGGTGCTGTCACTTGACATGGTACTATCACTTGAAAGTGTACTGTCACTGGAAAGTGTGCTGTCACTTGAGAGGGTGCTGTCACTGCTTGGTGTGCTATCACTTGAAAGGGTGCTCACACTGCTCAATGTGCTACCACTAGATGGTGTGCTGTCACTTGACATGGTGCTATCACTGCTCAATGTGCTATCACTGGAAAGGGTGCTGTCACTTGAAAGGGTGCTGCCACTGCTTGGTGTGCTATCACTTGAGAGGGTGCTCACACTGCTCAATGTGCTACCACTAAATGTTGTACTGTCACTCGAAAGGGTGCTGTCACTTGAGAGGGTACTGTCACTGCTCAATGTGCTCACACTTGAGAGGGTACTGACACTGCTCAATGTGCTACCACTAGAAAGTGTACTGTCAGTTGAGAGGGTGCTGTCACTACTCAATGTGCTATCGCTGGAAATGGTGCTGTCACTTGACATGGTACTATCACTTGAAAGTGTACTGTCACTGGAAAGTGTGCTGTCACTTGAAAGGGTGCTGTCACTGCTTGGTGTGCTATCACTTGAAAGGGTGCTCACACTGCTCAATGTGCTACCACTAGATGGTCTGCTGTCACTTGACATGGTGCTATCACTGCTCAATGTGCTATCACTGGAAAGCGTGCTGTCACTTGAAAGTGTGCTGCCACTGCTTGGTGTGCTATCACTTGAGAGAGTGCTGACACTACTCAGTGTGCTGTCAGTGGAGCGTGTGCTGAAACTGCTTACTGAGCTATCACTGGAAAGAGTGCTGTCACTTGAAAGGGTGCTCACACTGCTCAATGTGCTACCACTAAATGTTGTACTGTCACTCGAAAGGGTGCTGTCACTTGACATGGTGCTATCACTGCTCAATGTGCTATCACTGGAAAGGGTGCTGTCACTTGACATGGTACTATCACTTGAAAGTGTACTGTCACTGGAAAGTGTGCTGTCACTTGAAAGGGTGCTGTCACTGTTTGGTGTGCTATCACTTGAAAGGGTGCTCACACTGCTCAATGTGCTACCACTAGATGGTGTGCTGTCACTAGACATGGTGCTGTCACTGCTCAATGTGCTATCACTGGAAAGGGTGCTATCACTTGAGAGGGTACTGTCACTGCTCAATGTGCTACCACTAGAAAGTGTACTGTCAGTGGAGAGGGTGCTGTCACTACTCAATGTGCTATCGCTGGAAACGGTGCTGTCACTTGACATGGTACTATCACTTGAAAGTGTACTGTCACTGGAAAGAGTGCTGTCACTTGAAAGGGTGCTGTCACTGCTTGGTGTGCTATCACTTGAAAGGGTGCTCACACTGCTCAATGTGCTACCACTAGATGGTGTGCTGTCACTTGACATGGTGCTATCACTGCTCAATGTGCTATCACTGGAAAGGGTGCTGTCACTTGAAAGGGTGCTGCCACTGCTTGGTGTGCTATCACTTGAGAAGGTGCTCACACTGCTCAATGTGCTACCACTAGATGGTGTACTATCACTCGAAAGGGTGCTGTCACTTGAGAGGGTACTATCACTGCTCAATGTGCTCACACTTGAGAGGGTACTGACACTGCTCAATGTGCTACCACTAGAAAGTGTACTGTCAGTTGAGAGGGTGCTGTCACTACTCAATGTGTTATCGCTGGAAATGGTGCTGTCACTTGATATGGTACTATCACTTGAAAGTGTACTGTCACTGGAAAGTGTGCTGTCACTTGAAAGGGTGCTGTCACTGCTTGGTGTGCTATCACTTGAAAGGGTGCTCACACTGCTCAATGTGCTACCACTAGATGGTGTGCTGTCACTTGACATGGTGCTATCACTGCTCAATGTGCTATCACTGGAAAGCGTGCTGTCACTTGAAAGTGTGCTGCCACTGCTTGGTGTGCTATCACTTGAGAGAGTGCTGACACTACTCAGTGTGCTGTCAGTGGAGCGTGTGCTGAAACTGCTTACTGAGCTATCACTGGAAAGAGTGCTGTCACTTGAAAGGGTGCTCACACTGCTCAATGTGCTACCACTAAATGTTGTACTGTCACTCGAAAGGGTGCTGTCACTTGACATGGTGCTATCACTGCTCAATGTGCTATCACTGGAAAGGGTGCTGTCACTTGACATGGTACTATCACTTGAAAGTGTACTGTCACTGGAAAGTGTGCTGTCACTTGAAAGGGTGCTGTCACTGTTTGGTGTGCTATCACTTGAAAGGGTGCTCACACTGCTCAATGTGCTACCACTAGATGGTGTGCTGTCACTAGACATGGTGCTATCACTGCTCAATGTGCTACCACTAGATGGTGTACTATCACTCGAAAGGGTGCTGTCACTTGACATGGTGCTATCACTGCTCAATGTGCTATCACTGGAAAGCGTGCTGTCACTTGAAAAGGTGCTGTCACTGCTTGGTGTGTTATCACTTGAGAGGGTACTGACACTGCTCAGTGTGCTGTCAGTGGAGCGTGTGCTGAAACTGCTTACTGAGCTATCACTGGAAAGAGTGCTGTCACTTGAAAGGGTACTATCACTTGAAAGGGTGCTCACACTGCTCAATGTGCTACCACTAAATGTTGTACTGTCACTCGAAAGGGTGCTGTCACTTGACATGGTGCTATCACTGCTCAATGTGCTATCACTGGAAAGGGTGCTGTCACTTGAAAGGGTGCTGTCACTGCTTGGTGTGCTATCACTTGAGAGGGTGCTGACACTACTCAGTGTGCTGTCAGTGGAGCGTGTGCTGAAACTGCTTACTGAGCTATCACTGGAAAGGGTGCTGTCACTTGAAAGGGTGCTGCCACTGCTTGGTGTGCTATCACTTGAGAGGGTGCTCACACTGCTCAATGTGCTACCACTAGATGGTGTACTATCACTCGAAAGGGTGCTGTCACTTGAGAGGGTACTATCACTGCTCAATGTGCTCACACTTGAGAGGGTACTGACACTGCTCAATGTGCTACCACTAGAAAGTGTACTGTCAGTTGCCAGGGTGCTGTCACTACTCAATGTGCTATCGCTGGAAATGGTGCTGTCACTTGACATGGTGCTATCACTTGAAAGTGTACTGTCACTCGAAAGGGTGCTGTCACTTGACAGGGTGCTGTCACTGCTTGGTGTGCTATCACTTGAAAGGGTGCTCACACTGCTCAATGTGCTACCACTTGAAAGTGTACTGTCACTGGAAAGTGTGCTGTCACTTGAAAGGGTGCTGTCACTGTTTGGGTGTGCTATCACTTGAAAGGGTGCTCACACTGCTCAATGTGCTATCACTGAGAGAGTGTGCTGTCACTGCTGACATGGTGCTGTCACTGCTCAATGTGCTATCACTGGAAAGAGTGCTATCACTTGAGAGGGTGCTCACACTGCTCAATGTGCTACCACTAGAAAGTGTACTGTCAGTGGAGAGGGTGCTGTCACTACTCAATGTGCTATCGCTGGAAACGGTGCTGTCACTTGACATGGTACTATCACTTGAAAGTGTACTGTCACTGGAAAGTGTGCTGTCACTTGAAAGGGTGCTGTCACTGCTTGGTGTGCTATCACTTGAAAGGGTGCTCACACTGCTCAATGTGCTACCACTATGGTGTGCTGTCACTAGACATGGTGCTGTCACTGCTCAATGTGCTATCACTGGAAAGGGTGCTATCACTTGAGAGGGTACTGTCACTGCTCAATGTGCTCACACTTGAGAGGGTACTGACACTGCTCAATGTGCTACCACTAGAAAGTGTACTGTCACTTGAGAGGGTGCTGTCACTGCTCAATGTGCTATCACTTGAAACGGTGCTGTCACTTGACATGGTACTATCACTTGAAAGTGTACTGTCACTGGAAAGGGTGCTGTCACTTGAAAGGGTGCTATCACTGCTTGGTGTGCTATCACTTGAGAGGGTACTGACACTGCTCAATGTGCTACCACTAGAAAGTGTACTGTCAGTTGCGAGGGTGCTGTCACTACTCAATGTGCTATCGCTGGAAATGGTGCTGTCACTGTTTGGTGTGCTATCACTTGAAAGGGTGCTCACACTGCTCAATGTGCTACCACTAGACGGTGTGCTGTCACTAGACATGGTGCTGTCACTGCTCAATGTGCTATCACTGGAAAGGGTGCTATCAGTTGCGAGGGTGCTGTCACTACTCAATGTGCTATCGCTGGAAACGGTGCTGTCACTTGACATGGTACTATCACTTGAAAGTGTGCTGTCACTGGAAAGTGTGCTGTCACTTGAGAGGGTGCTGTCACTGCTTGGTGTGCTATCACTTGAAAGGGTGCTCACACTGCTCAATGTGCTACCACTAAATGTTGTACTGTCACTCGAAAGGGTGCTGTCACTTGACATGGTGCTATCACTGCTCAATGTGCTATCACTGGAAAGGGTGCTGTCACTTGAAAGGGTGCTGTCACTGCTTGGTGTGCTATCACTTGAGAGAGTGCTGACACTACTCAGTGTGCTGTCAGTGGAGCGTGTGCTGAAACTGCTTACTGAGCTATCACTGGAAAGAGTGCTGTCACTTGAAAGGGTACTATCGCTTGAAAGGGTGCTGTCACTGCTTGGTGTGCTATCACTTGAGAGGGTGCTGACACTACTCAGTGTGCTGTCAGTGGAGCGTGTGCTGAAACTGCTCACTGAGCTATCACTGGAAAGGGTGCTGTCACTTGAAAGGGTGCTGCCACTGCTTGGTGTGCTATCACTTGAGAGAGTGCTGACACTACTCAGTGTGCTGTCAGTCGAAAGCGTGTGCTGACATGGTGCTTACTGAGCTATCACTGGAAAGAGTGCTGTCACTTGAAAGGGTGCTCACACTGCTCAATGTGCTACCACTAAATGTTGTACTGTCACTCGAAAGGGTGCTGTCACTTGACATGCTCAATGTGCTATCACTGCTCAATGTGCTATCACTGGAAAGGGTGCTGTCACTTGACATGGTACTATCACTTGAAAGTGTACTGTCACTGGAAAGTGTGCTGTCACTTGAAAGGGTGCTGTCACTGCTTGGTGTGCTATCACTTGAAAGGGTGCTCACACTGCTCAATGTGCTACCACTAGATGCTGTCACTGGAAAGGGTGCTGTCACTAGACATGGTGCTGTCACTGCTCAATGTGCTATCACTGGAAAGGGTGCTATCACTTGAGAGGGTACTGTCACTGCTCAATGTGCTCACACTTGAGAGGGTACTGACACTGCTCAATGTGCTACCACTAGAAAGTGTACTGTCAGTTGAGAGGGTGCTGTCACTACTCAATGTGCTATCGCTGGAAACGGTGCTGTCACTTGACATGGTACTATCACTTGAAAGTGTACTGTCACTGGAAAGTGTGCTGTCACTTGAAAGGGTGCTGTCACTGCTTGGTGTGCTATCACTTGAAAGGGTGCTCACACTGCTCAATGTGCTACCACTAGATGGTGTGCTGTCACTTGACATGGTGCTATCACTGCTCAATGTGCTATCACTGGAAAGGGTGCTGTCACTTGAAAGGGTGCTGCCACTGCTTGGTGTGCTATCACTTGAGAGGGTGCTCACACTGCTCAATGTGCTACTACTAGATGGTGTACTATCACTCGAAAGGGTGCTGTCACTTGAGAGGGTACTATCACTGCTCAATGTGCTCACACTTGAGAGGGTACTGACACTGCTCAATGTGCTACCACTAGAAAGTGTACTGTCACTTGAGAGGGTGCTGTCACTGTTTGGTGTGCTATCACTGAAATGTCACACTATCGCTGTGCTACCAAGATGTGTGCTGTCACTTGACATGTTACTATCACTTGAAAGTGTACTGTCACTGGAAAGTGTGCTGTCACTTGAAAGGGTGCTGTCACTGCTCAATGTGCTATCACTGGAAAGGGTGCTGTCACTTGAAAGGGTGCTGTCACTGCTTGGTGTGCTATCACTTGAGAGAGTGCTGACACTACTCAGTGTGCTGTCAGTGGAGCGTGTGCTGAAACTGCTGTACTGAGCTATCACTGTGAAAGAGTGCTGTCACTTGAAAGGGTACTATCTGTCACTTGAAAGGGTGCTGTCACTGCTTGGTGTGCTATCACTTGAGAGGGTGCTGACACTACTCAGTGTGCTGTCAGTGGAGCGTGTGCTGAAACTGCTCACTGAGCTATCACTGGAAAGGGTGCTGTCACTTGAAAGGGTGCTGCCACTGCTTGGTGTGCTATCACTTGAGAGGGTGCTCACACTGCTCAATGTGCTGAAACCACTAAATGTTGTACTGTCACTCGAAAGGGTGCTGTCACTTGACATGGTGCTATCACTGCTCAATGTGCTATCACTGGAAAGGGTGCTGTCACTTGAAAGGGTGCTGTCACTGCTTGGTGTGCTATCACTTGAGAGGGTGCTCACACTGCTCAATGTGCTACCACTAAATGTACTGTCATGGTGTGCTGTCACTTGACATGGTGCTATCACTGCTCAATGTGCTATCACTGGAAAGGGTGCTGTCACTTGAAAGGGTGCTGTCACTGCTTGGTGTGCTATCACTTGAGAGGGTGCTCACACTGCTCAATGTGCTACCACTAGATGGTGTACTATCACTCGAAAGGGTGCTGTCACTTGAGAGGGTACTATCACTGCTCAATGTGCTCACACTTGAGAGGGTACTGACACTGCTCAATGTGCTACCACTAGAAAGTGTACTGTCAGTTGAGACGGTGCTGTCACTACTCAATGTGCTATCGCTGGAAATGGTGCTGTCACTTGACATGGTGCTATCACTGCTCAATGTGCTATCACTGGAAAGGGTGCTGCCACTTGAAAGTGTGCTGCCACTGCTTGGTGTGCTATCACTTGAGAGGGTGCTCACACTGCTCAATGTGCTACCACTAGATGTGTGCTGTCACTTGACATGGTGCTATCACTGCTCAATGTGCTATCACTAGAAAGCGTGCTGTCACTTGAAAGTGTGCTGCCACTGCTTGGTGTGCTATCACTTGAGAGAGTGCTGACACTACTCAGTGTGCTGTCAGTGGAGCGTGTGCTGAAACTGCTTACTGAGCTATCACTGGAAAGAGTGCTGTCACTTGAAAGGGTGCTCACACTGCTCAATGTGCTACCACTAAATGTTGTACTGTCACTCGAAAGGGTGCTGTCACTTGACATGGTGCTATCACTGCTCAATGTGCTATCACTGGAAAGGGTGCTGTCACTTGACATGGTACTATCACTTGAAAGTGTACTGTCACTGGAAAGTGTGCTGTCACTTGAAAGTGTGCTGTCACTGTTTGGTGTGCTATCACTTGAAAGGGTGCTCACACTGCTCAATGTGCTACCACTAGATGGTGTGCTGTCACTAGACATGGTGCTGTCACTGCTCAATGTGCTATCACTGGAAAGGGTGCTATCACTTGAGAGGGTACTGTCACTGCTCAATGTGCTCACACTTGAGAGGGTACTGACACTGCTCAATGTGCTACCACTAGAAAGTGTACTGTCAGTGGAGAGGGTGCTGTCACTACTCGATGTGCTATCACTGGAAACGGTGCTGTCACTTGACATGGTACTATCACTTGAAAGTGTACTGTCACTGGAAAGTGTGCTGTCACTTGAAAGGGTGCTGTCACTGCTTGGTGTGCTATCACTTGAAAGGGTGCTCACACTGCTCAATGTGCTACCACTAGATGGTGTGCTGTCACTTGACATGGTGCTATCACTGCTCAATGTGCTATCACTGGAAAGGGTGCTGTCACTTGAAAGGGTGCTGCCACTGCTTGGTGTGCTATCACTTGAGAGGGTGCTCACACTGCTCAATGTGCTACTACTAGATGGTGTACTATCACTCGAAAGGGTGCTGTCACTTGAGAGGGTACTATCACTGCTCAATGTGCTCACACTTGAGAGGGTACTGACACTGCTCAATGTGCTACCACTAGAAAGTGTACTGTCAGTTGCGAGGGTGCTGTCACTACTCAATGTGCTATCGCTGGAAATGGTGCTGTCACTTGACATGGTACTATCACTTGAAAGTGTACTGTCACTGGAAAGTGTGCTGTCACTTGAAAGGGTGCTGTCACTGCTTGGTGTGCTATCACTTGAAAGGGTGCTCACACTGCTCAATGTGCTACCACTAAATGTTGTACTGTCACTCGAAAGGGTGCTGTCACTTGACATGGTGCTATCACTGCTCAATGTGCTATCACTGGAAAGGGTGCTGTCACTTGAAAGGGTGCTGTCACTGCTTGGTGTGCTATCACTTGAGAGAGTGCTGACACTACTCAGTGTGCTGTCAGTGGAGCGTGTGCTGAAACTGCTTACTGAGCTATCACTGGAAAGAGTGCTGTCACTTGAAAGGGTACTATCGCTTGAAAGGGTGCTGTCACTGCTTGGTGTGCTATCACTTGAGAGGGTGCTGACACTACTCAGTGTGCTGTCAGTGGAGCGTGTGCTGAAACTGCTCACTGAGCTATCACTGGAAAGGGTGCTGTCACTTGAAAGGGTGCTGCCACTGCTTGGTGTGCTATCACTTGAGAGGGTGCTCACACTGCTCAATGTGCTACCACTAAATGTTGTACTGTCACTCGAAAGGGTGCTGTCACTTGACATGGTGCTATCACTGCTCAATGTGCTATCACTGGAAAGGGTGCTGTCAATTGAAAGGGTGCTGTCACTGCTTGGTGTGCTATCACTTGAGAGGGTGCTCACACTGCTCAATGTGCTACCACTAGATGGTGTGCTGTCACTTGACATGGTGCTATCGCTGCTCAATGTGCTATCACTGGAAAGGGTGCTGTCACTTGAAAGGGTGCTGCCACTGCTTGGTGTGCTATCACTTGAGAGGGTGCTCACACTGCTCAATGTGCTACCACTAGATGGTGTACTATCACTCGAAAGGGTGCTGTCACTTGAGAGGGTACTATCACTGCTCAATGTGCTCACACTTGAGAGGGTACTGACACTGCTCAATGTGCTACCACTAGAAAGTGTACTGTCAGTTGAGAGGGTGCTGTCACTACTCAATGTGCTATCGCTGGAAATGGTGCTGTCACTTGACATGGTACTATCACTTGAAAGTGTACTGTCACTGGAAAGTGTGCTGTCACTTGAAAGGGTGCTGTCACTGCTTGGTGTGCTATCACTTGAAAGGGTGCTCACACTGCTCAATGTGCTACCACTAGATGGTGTGCTGT
Source organism: Hippocampus bargibanti (assembly GCF_051943395.1). NCBI lineage: Eukaryota > Metazoa > Chordata > Actinopteri > Syngnathiformes > Syngnathidae > Hippocampus > Hippocampus bargibanti. Next base: position 18,602,769 of record NC_142746.1, read on the forward strand.
CACTTGACATGGTGCTATCACTGCTCAATGTGCTATCACTAGAAAGCGTGCTGTCACTTGAAAGTGTGCTGCCACTGCTTGATGTGCTATCACTTGAGAGAGTGCTGACACTACTCAGTGTGCTGTCAGTGGAGCGTGTGCTGAAACTGCTTACTGAGCTATCACTGGAAAGAGTGCTGTCACTTGAAAGGGTGCTCACACTGCTCAATGTGCTACCACTAAATGTTGTACTGTCACTCGAAAGGGTGCTGTCACTTGACATGGTGCTATCACTGCTCAATGTGCTATCACTGGAAAGGGTGCTGTCACTTGACATGGTACTATCACTTGAAAGTGTACTGTCACTGGAAAGTGTGCTGTCACTTGAAAGGGTGCTGTCACTGTTTGGTGTGCTATCACTTGAAAGGGTGCTCACACTGCTCAATGTGCTACCACTAGATGGTGTGCTGTCACTAGACGTGGTGCTGTCACTGCTCAATGTGCTATCACTGGAAAGGGTGCTATCACTTGAGAGGGTACTGTCACTGCTCAATGTGCTCACACTTGAGAGGGTACTGACACTGCTCAATGTGCTACCACTAGAAAGTGTACTGTCAGTGGAGAGGGTGCTGTCACTACTCGATGTGCTATCACTGGAAACGGTGCTGTCACTTGACATGGTACTATCACTTGAAAGTGTACTGTCACTGGAAAGTGTGCTGTCACTTGAAAGGGTGCTGTCACTGCTTGGTGTGCTATCACTTGAAAGGGTGCTCACACTGCTCAATGTGCTACCACTAGATGGTGTGCTGTCACTTGACATGGTGCTATCACTGCTCAATGTGCTATCACTGGAAAGGGTGCTGTCACTTGAAAGTGTGCTGCCACTGCTTGGTGTGCTATCACTTGAGAAGGTGCTCACACTGCTCAATGTGCTACCACTAGATGGTGTACTATCACTCGAAAGGGTGCTGTCACTTGAGAGGGTACTATCACTGCTCAATGTGCTCACACTTGAGAGGGTACTGACACTGCTCAATGTGCTACCACTCGAAAGTGTACTGTCAGTTGCGAGGGTGCTGTCACTACTCAATGTGCTATCGCTGGAAATGGTGCTGTCACTTGACATGGTACTATCACTTGAAAGTGTACTGTCACTGGAAAGTGTGCTGTCACTTGAAAGGGTGCTGTCACTGCTTGGTGTGCTATCACTTGAAAGGGTGCTCACACTGCTCAATGTGCTACCACTAAATGTTGTACTGTCACTCGAAAGGGTGCTGTCACTAGACATGGTGCTGTCACTGCTCAATGTGCTATCACTGGAAAGGGTGCTATCACTTGAGAGGGTACTGTCACTGCTCAATGTGCTCACACTTGAGAGGGTACTGACACTGCTCAATGTGCTACCACTAGAAAGTGTACTGTCAATGGAGAGGGTACTGTCACTACTCAATGTGCTATCGCTGGAAATGGTGCTGTCACTTGACATGGTACTATCACTTGAAAGTGTACTGTCACTGGAAAGTGTGCTGTCACTTGAAAGGGTGCTGTCACTGCTTGGTGTGCTACCACTAGTTGGTGTGTTGTCACTTGACATGGTGCTATCACTGCTCAATGTGCTATCACTGGAAAGGGTGCTGTCACTTGAAAGGGTGCTGTCACTGCCTGGTGTGCTATCACTTGAGAGGGTGCTGACACTACTCAGTGTGCTGTCAGTGGAGCGTGTGCTGAAACTGCTTACTGAGCTATCACTGGAAAGAGTGCTGTCACTTGAAAGGGTACTATCGCTTGAGAGGGTGCTGTCACTTTTTGGTGTGATATCACATGAGAGGGTGCTCACACTGCTCAATGTGCTACCACTAGATGGTGTGCTATCACTCGAAAGGGTGCTGTCACTTGACATGGTGCTATCACTGCTCAATGTGCTATCACTCGAAAGGGTGCTGTCACTTGACATGGTACTATCACTTGAAAGTGTACTGTCACTGGACAGTGTGCTGTCACTGCTCACTGTGCTGTCACTGGATAATGTGCTGTCACTGCTCACTGTGCTGTCACTGGATAATGTGCTGTCACTGCTCAATGTGCTATCGCTTGAAAGAGTGCTTTCACTTGACAAGGTGCTGTAACGTATTGTTTCTGTGGTATCACTCGTTAGTGTGGTTAATGTAGTGTCACTGGTTTGTGGTGCCTCTGTTGTGATTTGTTTGGGCGGGCAAGGGTTCATTTGATAATATACAGAGTCATTATCTTCATCTTTGTCTCCATGATTATGCTGGCAAGGCATTTGTTGTTCGTGTTTTGTCGTTTGGTCTTTATTTCTGTAATCAATTTTATGCTGGTAAGGGTTTTGTTCTTCATGGGTAGAGTCACGAGTATGCTGGCAAGGTCCTTTTTCTCCACGGGCGAAGTCATGGTTCTGCTGAGAAGGGATTTGTCCTTCATGTGTGGAGTCATGGGCATGCCGGTATGGCATTTCTTCTACACGGGCAAAGTCTCTCTTATGCTTGAAAGGCAGTTTTTCTTCCTGGGTGGAGTCATGGGTATGCCAACAAGGATTATGTTCTTCATGGGCGGAGTCTTTGGTAGGTGGCCAAGAGATAGTTTCCTCATGCGTGAAATCTTGTGTGTGTGAGCATGGTTTTTCATCTCTGATGACGTGGTTTTGTGTGTCATAGTTATACCTTCTATTTGTGGTATCGTCATTGTTTGGACTCGTTGACGGAAATTTAAGAACATGCTGGATTTCTTCAGATGAAAAAAATGTATTATCGTGGTCATCCGCTTGAATGTCAGGATCTTCTTGATTCCAATGATAGGCGTCTGGTCCTAAATTCTCCTCAGTCAGGATTGACCGTTTTCTCCTTGTTGGCAGGCTGACGCTTCCTGTGTTAATGTGTTGACAGCAGTGTTACATCATGACTTTTAATTTCTTGTTTGCTATATTTTAATTTAGAGTTTTCTCACTTACTAACAAGAAGAAGGACAACGGTGAACATTTTGAAAGTGATCATCGTGGCAGATGGTGTTCTGTAAAAAGTAAATACATGAGTGTCACAATGACAGCTAAATTAATTATCCTCCAATTTTTATTTGGTCATTGGGCCGCCAGATTTTGCAGAGAAGGTCAGACTTCCATTTCTCCGGCCATTTATTCCCACTCTTAGCACGAGATATCATGGTGTTTCCATGCCAACTAAGAGGCTTAGTTAGCATGTTTTTAAGGGAAGGCCAGACTTCTATCTCTCCAGGCATTTATGCCAACCCTTACCATGAGATCCCATTGTGTTTCCAGGCCCGCTAAGAGAAACATTTCAAATTTCCCCATTGTGGGATAATTAAAGGCTTTCTTGTTCTTATTATTCTTATTCCTATTTTCTCCAATGTGTGCAAGGTTTACAAGGTAACATTAAATCAACAGCTATTACGCTCCAACAGAAACCTCAAACTGACAGCAAACTAATGCTGGCTGATTTACGAGCCTGTTGTCTGAAGCGAAAGTAGCCACTTGTGCTAAGTGTGATACATTGTACAGGTAACATCCAACTTACAACCGACTTCCGTTCCGACCAACCGGCCGTAAATCAAAATGGTCGTAAGTCGAAATCCATTCAAAATGTTGAATAGAGACTAGGTGCTAAATGACTTGCGAACGACCTGATTCGGACGACACGGCGTGTAATATCAATTCGACCAAACTCTCAATGCAGTATATGGTGTGGCGCCCAATGTGGTGATGAGGCAGATAATGCCTTCCCAAGTCATTACAGGTAACATCCGATTTACGGCCGGTGCGAGTTACGACCACCCGTACTTACGTCCACGACCGCCAGACCTTTTTTTTATTATTCTACGGCTGGGACTGCTACGGTGGCAGCCCAGCAACGCTGTTGATATCTGCAGCGTGTTTGCGATGCATTTGGTAGAAAAAATACTCTAGATGGTCCTTCTTGTTTAGATTGAACAAGTAGGATGTTTATTTGCTGGAGCACAGCGAGCAACCGCTTCTCTCAGCTTTGTATAAGAACTATTTTTTTAAATTGCTGTCAAAGGACCCTATGTAGCGTTGTGGCTGCGCTGCCAAATGCGCTCAACATTCAGCATGCCTCATTTATCTTAACAGAGAATATTACATCATTGCACAAAATTAGGATACAGAATAACTGTTTCTTCACAAATGCCTGTGACAATTTTGTGATGGCACCGGCGGGGGAGAAACATGAGGACTCCGGAGTCCTCATGTTTCGAATGGAATCCCAGTCGTATAAACGTCACGTCGGTCATTTTGAATGCTTTTCGATTTCAGACCGTTTGACTTACGACCGTTTTGTCGGAACGGAAGCCTGTATGTTCATATTAAGAATAAGAAAACCTCTATTTGTCTCAAAATGGACAAATTCAATATCTTCAGCAGCATTCCAGCAGCTACCAGAACAGGATGATGTCTTCTGTTCCAGCGGTCCGCTCAGGGTTGCTGATTCTGCACAATGAAAGTGAGCATGTTCCCAGACTACACTGTGACGGTTGCGGGGAAGATCACTGAAGCTATACTCCGGAGCTGATAGGAGATCAAACTAGGATCCGTGTGATGCGCCACATGACTGACACAACTGAAAATCCAGCGAAACCTATGGAATACATGAGAAAGAACTTGAAGCTCCAACATGAATGGTCTTTCCATAGACTTTCACGCATTTGCATCCACACTTGCACCACAACTTTTTTTTTGTGAGTCTCCCAGCTATTATTGACCTTATACTGTGATACCTCGGTTTACGAACTCCTTGGCTTACGAACCTTTCGTTTTACGAACGTTACATTTATGAAAATTTTACCTTGGCATACGAACTTGACCTTGGTATACGAACTTTTTTTTCATACACGGAGCTGCCTCAATGAGTGATGTGTCATTCGCGAAAATGCCCGTTCTTCTAACAACAAAATGGTAGCCCACTGTTTTTGTCCTCTACTCCCCGCCCCCAGTCTTCGGTTAAAACCACATCATTGGTCAAGAACGCAGCAGTAAGGGGGTGTGGTTTAAACATTAAAGAGACAAGCAGACGACAGTGAGAGAGTTTCAACTTTGAGAGTTCAAAGGCAAAGTGTAGACTGTAAGGTTAAAATATCCATTCAATCAGGCTCCACAAACAACCCGCACAGGCCATCTGTACACTTGATGCAAAAAGCTATCAACCCAGCTAAACAGAACACAATTGATGATGAACTAGTTAAAATTATCACAGAGAAAGCATCTACAAGGGATCATTCCTCGAGATGGTGAAAGAAGGTGACGTTCCTCATCAAGTGTTTAATGCTAATGAAACCGGCCACTCCATTCCATCAAGCCATCAACGACCATCACAAAGGTAAATAAAATGACTTTATTATATAGTATAGTTTATTTCTTTAATTATAATACCATAGCAAATATATTATACATAAAATAAGGTATATTTTGTGTAGTTTTAAGGCTTAGAAAATTAGAAAGTAGAAAATTATGTTTTTGGGGACCTGGGAACGGATTATTCTCATTTTAATGGTTTTCTATGGGAAATTAATTTTAGGGATCCTCACTTTTCGCCTTACACACTCTGTCTGGGAACCAATTACGTTCGTAAGCCAAGGTATCACTGTACTTCGAAACATTCGAAGTTTGCGGCGCGACGCCGCACAACAAAAGATATTTCTCAGTGTAAAATGTGTCCAGAAAATGTGATTGATGACCAAACGGAAACCATTATTTTGTTCATTGGTTCATTCCCATCTTCAAAGTTGAATCCTATTTAGAAATGCAAATAGATTTAGCTATTTATTTGCTATCCATTAGCTATCTTTCTATCTGAGTTACTTCGGGGTTGAGTCAACGCTCGCGCATGTCGCTGCCGCTGCTCACCCACAGAAAAACTTTATCCTGTGACTGAAATGTGACCTTGAGAATTTTGAAAGGCGCTTGTAAATAAAATGTATTATTATAAAGCGCTGGACATGGCCTCTGGCAATGTTTTTTTTCTTTTCCACAAGGGGGCAGCATTTCCCTTTATTGCATGTTAGCACATGTTCCAGCTTCAGCTGTTGTCAAAGCGCTATATAAACCAATAGGTATCTCTTGCATTGTAGTTTGGACAGCAGCCCCCTTTTCTAACTCAGATACCTCCAGACCCATATAATTTAGGAATTAACTCTTTTTTTCTGATAAGAGAAGAGAGTCTAAAGTTTCTAGCGCTGCATTGATTGTTTATGTAGTCCTAAAACTCAATATTCTGTAGGTCCTTTGAGTGACAAAATCCCTGTTACTGGAGTGGCCATTTTGTGGCACATTGCCTGGCAGTGAATGAGTTAAATATTCAAATCTGGTCAAGTGTCTGACTTTGATATAATAAATCAACTTTTTAAGAAGTACTTGTGATAAGGAAAACAAAATAATGTATCCTCGTTTTGCTATCCATAGTTTAACTGCGCCTACCAGGAGAAAGCAGCTGGAAAAGGTTGTGCCAAGGAATGAAATGAGTCCAAGAGAATTTTCTCAGCCCGGAGTCCTTGCAATCCTTAAGAGTGCTCAGCGGGGGAACCAACGGTCACTTTGACGGTCCTTCAGTGTTCAATGTCGACAGAATTGGTCCGTCTTTGCAGCCGCACCAAATCACACTACAATGGATAGACATAGAAATGATTTAAAAGGCTGCTGTAATAATAATAATAATAATAATAATAATCATCATCATCATCATCATAATAACAATACATTGTACCGTATTTATAAACGCCTTTCAAATCTCTCAAGGTCAGAGACATAGAAATGCTATACAGTAAAGTCTTGTTATATCGATATCGGATATATCGATAGTCCCGGTTATATCGATATTTTTTCCGACTCCCTTGAATATCGATATAACGAGACTTTACTGTATTTTACATTTTAAGACTTGCGCTAAATATTCCGGAAGTCTTGTTTTTGAGTTGGTGACGAGTCCGTACGTGATGTCACTGAAGGAACGCCCCTGACCGAAAAAAGGACACATTGTAGCAGTCCTTCCATCACGTCAACGCATTTTGCTGTACTTAATTGGTCTGAAAACTTCATGTTGTACCAAAAAGAGGCAGAAGAAGGCGACAAAGCTCCGTGTAAGGAATGAATCAGCCTGTGGAAACAGGCTGATTCATTCCTTACACGGAGCTTTGTCGCCATTTTCTGCCTCTTTTTTAATGCTACATTTCCCCCCCCCTATTGCCTCAAAATGGCACGGAATAAATTCTTTAATCGATTGCAAACATGTATGCTTTCCTCTTCAGAAGTATTTGAATCATATTCATAACTGGATCAGTAACAAGAAAGCATATTCCTCGAATCTGAAGCCATTGTTTTGATTCTCCAGCACGGCAAGACGTCTTGGGGTGACGCCACGATCAAGACCTTCTGAAACTGGCCACTTCCGGGTTCAAGACTCCAAACTAGGGTGCGGAAAATCATACTGGACCCTCCGCACCCTGCCCACCACCTTTTCCAGCTACTCCCCTCAGGCAGGCGCTACCGATCCATGCAAACCAAATCCAGCACACATTTAAACAGCTTCTTCCCCCAAGCCATTAACTCTTTGAACAGTAGCCCAAATGGAATTGTATAGTGCCTCTTTGCAATTTTTTTGCTGATGATACTATATACTAGTGCAGCGTGTTCCACCTTGTGTGTTCTACATACTTGGCAATAAAGATGATTCTGATTCTGATTCAGATTTTTTTTTTTGCAAATTTTGGACACTTTAAGTCATTTTTATTGGTGTTTTGCATTTGACTGAAAAGATCATACTTCGTGTTTTGGGTATTTTAGATGCTATAAAACGTTTTTCTGACGTCAGTTAGGTAACAAAAAAGTGATGTCAGTTGTTCTTTAAAGGCTTTTTAATTCAGATTCTAAAGTTCGTAGTTCATCGGAAAAAAAATGAGCAGATTCATTCTTGTCTCCGATTCATTTGATCAAGTCAAATCGAATCGCTGTTAGCATGCAGAAAATAAATACATAATAAATACAAATGCATAAATACATGGCGTTTTCGTGTTTATGTTTGTTAAAGTCATAGGTGCTGTGCATGCTGGGTCCGAGAGGACAGTAATTTCATCTATGCTGTATAACATACAGTGTATGTCATGCATATTAGCATATTTGACAATAAAGCTGACTTTGACTTTAAATAAATTAATTAATAATAATAATAAATTATAATTAATTAATAATAATAATAATAATAATAATTTGGTCATAAGTTTGCTATTTATTAGCTGTTGAAGAAAAACAAGCATGATATTGACAATTGAAGCTAGAAAAAAGTACTCACTGTGCCGAATGAAGTTAGTCCTTATAGTGGGGGTTCCCTCACTGAAGTGGTGCTCTGTTTGTCTTAGTTTAGTTTTTGTACTTATGTTTCTATCACATCTCACATTCATGTGCTGTGAGATAATGAGGAGTGTGATTTAGAAGTACTGTTCCACCCATGCAAAGGCGAGGCAGTCATTAAGGTGAGGCATCTAATTAATATTTTTTTTTGCTTTGTCACACATTTAATTGTTCGTAATTGAATAACATTGAATAAACGAAAGACGTAACCAAGTGCCATTTTTCCATGTCAAGCATCTCAAACTGTTGAACTCGGAAAGCTACGCCGATTTTAAAAAATGTGTGCAAAAATGTGGAATTGGCCTTAATTGCCATTGTCTTTTGGAAGCCGGTCTTTCCAACTAAGTCAGTTACCTCATAGAACATCTTTATTCCCAACTTTGGGTGTGCTCCAACCAGCGCACCTTGCATGCTTAATAAGAGCAAGGCGTGGTTTCAACCTTTTCAGGGTCTCTTAGTCATTCATAGCCAATGTTTATGCGTACTGTAGGTACATTGTCCATGCAATTTGGAACAAAAGAAATAAAGGAACGAGATGAGCTTTCTTGAAGGTTTTTATTGCACCTGTTCTGTTACACGCATAGAGGGAATGTATTTATGCATGTGTTTTGGTTGACACGATGCATTCAGGGATGAAGTACAGTTACAGTATACCTTGGCTTATGAACTTAATTGGTTCCCAGACACAGTGTGTGAGGCAAAAAGTGTGCATCCCAAAAATTTATTTCCTCTAAGAAACCATTAAAATGACAATAATCCGTTCCCAAGTCCCCATAAAACATGATTTTCTACTTTCTAATTTTCTAAGCCTTAAAACTAAGCCTTATTTTATGTATAATAAATGTGCTATGGTATTATAATTAAAGAAATAAACTGTACTGTATAATAAAGTCGTTTTATTTACATTTGTGATGGTTGTTGATGGCTTGATGGAATGGAGTGGCCGGTTTCCTCAGCATTAAACACTTGATGAGGAACGTAACCTTTCTTTCACCAGCTTGAGGAATGATCCCTGGTAGGTGCTTTCTCTGTGATAATTTTATCTAGTTCCTCATCAATTGTGTTCTGATTAGCTGCATTGATAGCTTTTTGCATCAAGTGTACAGATGGCTTGTGCGGGTTGTTTGTGGAGCCTGATTGATGGGATATTTTAACCTTGCAGTCTATCAAAGTTGAAACGAGTCCAATTGTAACTGTTTTCTATCCATTTTGTCACCCTCTGTCGTCTGCCTGTCCCTTTAATGTTTAAACCACCTCCCTTAGCTGCGGGGTTCTTGACCAATCACGTGGCTTTAACTGACGATTGGGGCCAGGGAATAGAAGACCAAAACAAGCCAGCTGCCATTTTCTTCTAAGGAGAACGGACTCGTTCACGAACGACATCACAAATTGTGGCAGCTCTGTGTGTATCCCGAAAAATAGCTCGTATGCCAAGGTAAAATTTTCGTAAATTTAACCTTCGTAAACTAAAAAGTTGATAAGCCAAGGGGTTCGTAAACCGAGGTATCACTGTAGTTAAAATTGCATCATTTGTGAAGGAACATTAAAAGCACTGGCATTACCAGTAAGTTTCGATAAAATGGTTGCCATCTTTCTCTGGCATGCGCTTGTGTGTTTGTCATACCACGTCACAATTGACTTTTCTGTTGTAGGTCCCATTGGAAGTATGATGCGACTCTTTCATGTGTCTTCTAACCACAATCCTGGTGATTGATAGGTGGGAGGCAACATTTGAGTGCATTGGACAAGAAAACTTTTTTTTAACTTGGCTTGCGGCTGAGATGGAATTTATTCAGCAATTGTTGACGTGCTTTTGATGAGTTTCACAATGATACTGTTTCCTGAGAGATGATTGGATCATTGGATTGGATTGGATTGGATGAAATCATTATGTTGCACAGGAGCTCTGCTGTTATACAGTATTCTTGATGTTAACTACAAGTATTGGACTGTTCAAAAATTGCAAACGCCTTAGTACACATGGTCGTTTTTTTCCGGCGATAAACACCATACTATACATGGTGGGTTTTTTTTTCAGTTAAAAAACGCCTGACTTCACACTTTTTGGCGAAAAACGCCTTTGCATACATGGTTGTTTTTTTTTTTCTGGTCAAAAACGCCTTACTTTACATGGTGTTTTTTTCTTGCTAAAAACGCCCAACTATATATTTCTGGTCAAAATTGCCTCACGAGAAATGGTCATTTTTTCGGGCTAAAAACGCCTTACTATACATGGTCTTTTTTTCGGCTAAAAACGCCTTACTATACATGGTCGTTTTTTCGGCTAAAAATGCCTTACTATATATGGATGTTTTTTTCTGGCTAAAACGCCTTACTATACATGGTCGTTTTTTCCTGCCTAAAAATGCCTTACTATATATACATGGTTGTCTTTTTGGCAAAAAACGCCTTACTATACATGGTCGTTTTTTCGGCTAAAAACGCCTTACTATATACATGGCCGTTTTTTGGGCTAAAAAACGCCTTACTATACATGGTCGTTTTTTTGGGCTAAAAACGCCTTACTATACATGGTCGTTTTTTCGGCTAAAAACGCCTTACTATACATGGTCGTTTTTTCGGCTAAAAATGCCTTACTATATATGGTCGTTTTTTCTGGCAAAAAAACGCCTTACTATACATGGTCGTTTTTTCCTGCCTAAAAATGCCTTACTTATATACATGGTTGTTTTTTGGGGCTAAAAACGCCTTACTATACATGGTCGTTTTTTTCGGCTAAAAACGCCTTACTATATACATGGCCGTTTTTTGGGCTAAAAAACGCCTTACTATACATGGTCGTTTTTTTGGGCTAAAAACGCCTTACTATACATGGTCGTTTTTTCGGCTAAAAACGCCTTACTATACATGGTCGTTTTTTCGGCAAAAAACGCCTTACTATACATGGTCGTTTTTTTTTTCGGCAAAAAACGCCTTACTTATACATGGTCGTTTTTTTCGGCAAAAAAACGCCTTACTATACATGGTCGTTTTTTCGGCTAAAAACGCCTTACTATACATGGTCGTTTTTTGGGGCTAAAAACGCCTTACTATACATGGTCGTTTTTTTCTGCTAAAAACGCCTTACTATACATGGTAGTTTTTTTTTTCGGCTAAAAACGCCTTACTATACATGGTCGTTTTTTCTGCAAAAAACGCCTTACTATACATGGTCGTTTTTTTGGGCTAAAAATGCCTTCCTACACATGGTCGTCTTTTTGGCAAAAAACGCCTTACTATACATGGTCGTTTTTTCGGCTAAAAACGCCTTACTATATACATGGCCGTTTTTTCGGCTAAAAAACGCCTTACTATACATGGTCGTTTTTTCTGCTAAAAACGCCTTACTATACATGGTAGTTTTTTTTCGGCTAAAAACGCCTTACTATACATGGTCGTCTTTTCGGCAAAAAAACGCCTTACTATACATGGTCGTTTTTTTGGCTAAAAACGCCTTACTATACATGGTCGTTTTTTTGGCTAAAAACGCCTTACTATACATGGTCGTTTTTTTTCGGCAAAAAACGCCTTACTATACATGGTCGTCTTTTCGGCAAAAAAACGCCTTACTATACATGGTCGTTTTTTGGGGCTAAAAACGCCTTACTATACATGGTGTTTTTTTCGGAAAAAAACGCCTTACTATACATGGTCGTCTTTTCGGCAAAAAAACGCCTTACTATACATGGTCGTTTTTTCGGCTAAAAACGCCTTACTATACATGGTAGTTTTTTTTCGGCTAAAAACGCCTTACTATACATGGTCGTTTTTTCGGCAAAAAACGCCTTACTATACATGGTCGTTTTTTCGGCAAAAAAACGCCTTACTATACATGGTCGTTTTTTTCGGCAAAAAACGCCTTACTATACATGGTCGTTTTTTTGGCAAAAAAACGCCTTACTATACATGGTCGTTTTTTTCGGCTAAAAATGCCTTACTGTACATGGTCGTTTTTTTGGGCTAAAAATGCCTCACTATACATGGTGGTTTTTTTCCGCCGAAAAATGCCTTACTATACATGGTCGTTATTTCTGCTAAAAACGCCTTACTATACATGGTTGTTTTTTTTCGGCTAAAAACGCCTTACTATACATGGTCGTTTTTTTCGGCAAAAAACGCCTTACTATACATGGTCGTTTTTTTCGGCAAAAAACGCCTTACTATACATGGTCGTCTTTTCGGCAAAAAAACGCCTTACTATACATGGTCGTTTTTTGGGGCTAAAAACGCCTTACTATACATGGTCGTTTTTTTCGGCTAAAAACGCCTTACTATACATGGTAGTTTTTTTTCGGCTAAAAACGCCTTACTATACATGGTCGTTTTTTCGGCAAAAAACGCCTTACTATACATGGTCGTTTTTTTCGGCAAAAAACGCCTTACTATACATGGTCGTCTTTTCGGCAAAAAAACGCCTTACTATACATGGTCGTTTTTTTTCGGCTAAAAACGCCTTACTATACATGGTCGTCTTTTCGGCAAAAAAACGCCTTACTATACATGGTCGTTTTTTCGGCTAAAAACGCCTTACTATACATGGTCGTTTTTTTCGGCAAAAAACGCCTTACTATACATGGTCGTCTTTTCGGCAAAAAAACGCCTTACTATACATGGTCGTTTTTTTCGGCAAAAAAACGCCTTACTATACATGGTCGTTTTTTCGGCTAAAAACGCCTTACTATACATGGTCGTTTTTTCGGCTAAAAACGCCTTACTATAAATGGTCGTTTTTTGGGGCTAAAAACGCCTTACTATACATGGTCGTTTTTTCGGCTAAAAACGCCTTACTATACATGGTCGTCTTTTCGGCAAAAAAACGCCTTACTATACATGGTCGTTTTTTCGGCTAAAAACGCCTTACTATACATGGTCGTTTTTTGGGGCTAAAAACGCCTTACTATACATGGTCGTTTTTTTCGGCAAAAAACGCCTTACTATACATGGTCGTCTTTTCGGCAAAAAAACGCCTTATTATACATGGTCGTCTTTTCGGCAAAAAAACGCCTTACTATACATGGTCGTTTTTTTGGCTAAAAACGCCTTACTATACATGGTCGTTTTTTTCGGCAAAAAACGCCTTACTATACATGGTCGTCTTTTCGGCAAAAAAACACCTTACTATACATGGTCGTTTTTTCGGCTAAAAATGCCTTACTATACATGGTCGTTTTTTTGGCTAAAAACGCCTTACTATACATGGTCGTTTTTTTCTGGCTAAAAACACCTTACTATACATGGTCGTTTTTTGGGCTAAAAACGCCTTACTATATATGGTCGTTTTTTCCTGCCTAAAAATGCCTTACTATATATACATGGTCGTCTTTTCGGCAAAAAAACGCCTTACTATACATGGTCGTTTTTTCGGCTAAAAACGCCTTACTATACATGGTCGTTTTTTGGGGCTAAAAACGCCTTACTATACATGGTCGTTTTTTCGGCTAAAAATGCCTTACTATACATGGTCTTTTTTTCGGCTAAAAATGCCTTACTATACATGGTCATTTTATTCGATTCAATTTTTTTCGGCTAAAAACGCCTTACTATACATGGTAAAAATGCCTTACTATACATGGTCGTTTTTTTCTGGCTAAAAACACCTTACTATACATTTTTTTTCCCGCCGAAAAATGCTAAAAATGCCTTACTATACATGGTCGTTTTTTCGTTTTTTGGCTAAAAACGCCTTACTGTACATGGTCGTTTTTTCCGGTTAAAACCGCCTTACTTTACACGGTTGTTTTTTTCTTGCTAAAATCGGCTAACAATGCATGGTCTTTTTTTCTGGTCAAAAACACCTTACTATACATGGTTGGGGTTTTTTTACGACGGGGACAAGACATGGTGGTCATTTGTAAATATTACAACACATCAGCGTTTTATTTGAAAAAATACATTTCTTCACAGTACAGATACTGAAGAAAACTGAAATGAGAAACTGTGAGGGTGCAGAAAAAAATTCACCAAGTTTACATATGCAGTTTAAATATTCCCGGTCTGTGTCTTTTCAAAATAAAATAACAGTTTGACAGTCTCCTCTGAGAGAAAAAAAAGCAACTTATAGCACTTGTAGCCATAAGTCCAACCTCGTGTACTTTCGTAGAAAATCAAGCAGTTAAACCTACTTGTGGAACATTTGTGTCTGTTTTTATTAGATGTAGGCTGCCTAGAACATGACCAAAAAAGTTTTCTTCACAGGCTGTTTTGGGAGCAGTTAGAGGAGGTAAAGCATCAAGATTTTTAGCATGCTTCTTGGTTGTGTTTTAACACCAATTTTAACATGTTATTTGTCAGTTATACATCCCAAACATGACTCCAAAACGAAGCAATGCAAACCTTGGCAAAGGGGACTATTCCAGTAAGTGTTCTAAAATACAATGTATAAAAAAAAAATGCCATCACTGCTGATGTGTGTACACATTCTGTAGTGTTCGTGTTTGTGTGTGTTGTCCATATTCAGCACACAAAAGCATCAAAAGTTTAAAAACAAAAATTGGCAGCATTACGGCGATATATGTCGTAATGAGGCACAAAAAAAACCATCATTGGTTTGCATTTGCTCGGGTTTCTCAGGTTTCTTCCTGCTCGGGGAAGTTGAGGATCTTGCGGTGGGCTTGCCTCATGTACTGCTGTTGTTTAAAGTACACCTTGAAGGCCCCCTTGATAGCCACGAAGGCGATACCTCCCTGTGTGAAAGGAACGGTTTGACGAAAAACATTTTTTTTATATAGCCTTCATCTTGTACGTCACATGAAATGGTCTTTTCTGTACAGTGATACCTTGGCTTACGAATTTAATTGGTTCCCAGACAGTGTAAGACGAAAAGTGTGTATCCCAAAAATGAATTTCCCATAGGAAACAATTAAAATGAGAATAATCCGTTCCCAGGTCCCCATAAAACATAATTTACTAATTTCTAATTTTCTAAGCTTAAAAAAACTACACAAAATATACCTTATTGTATGTATAATGAACCTATATACCTTATTGTATGTATAATAAATGTGTTATGGTATTACAATTAAAGAAATAAACTGTACTTTATAATAAAGTCATTTTATTTACCTTTGTGACGGTCATTGATGGCTTGATGGAATGGAGTGGCAGGTTTCATCAGCATTAAACACTTGATGAGGACCGTAGCCTTCTTCTTTCACCATCTTGAGGAATGATCCTTGTAGGTGCTTTCGCTGCGATAATTTTACCTAGTTCTTCATCAATTGTGTTCTGTTTAGCTGGGTTGATAGCTTTTTGCATCAAGTGTACAGATGGCTTGTGCGGGTTATTTGTACAGCCTGACTGATGGGAATTTTAACCTTGCAGTCTACACTCTGCCTTTGAACTATCAAAGTTGAAACGAGTCCACATTTCACTGTTTTCTATCCATTTTGTCACTCTCTGTCTTTGTTGTCTGCATGTCTCTTTAATGTTTAAACCACCTCCCCTCACTGCTGCGTTCTTGACCAATCACGTGGCTTTAACCGACAACTGGGGGCGGGGAATAGAGGACCAAAACAAGCCGGCTGCCATTTTCTTGTTAGGAGAACGGGCTCATTCGCGAACGACACATTACTCATTGTGTATCCCGAAAAATAGTTCGTACACCAGGGTAAAATTTTCATAAATGTAAAGTTCGTAAACCGAAAAATTCGTTCGCCAAGGGGTTCGTAAACCGAGGTATCACTGTATATCAAAAGTGTGTGTGTGTGTGGGAGACATTTGTGGCTGCACGTACCAGGATGGTCCTTTGCAGGTTGGAGTTGACGCTGCTGAACATGAGCTTCCCTACAATTGTGGCGATGGTGGGGAACACCAGCGCACCGCAGAGGATACGGGTGGCCGAGACGTGATCGGCCAAGGGGCTCGCCTCGGCCGGGATGCGAGGGACCGGGCAGCCGATCCCTGTGGAGAGACACATAATGGACAATTTAGCCTGAGGTGTGATGGTGAAAGTAATTACAGTAAAAGCCTGTTAACTAATAATAGGTAAAAATCAGTTCGATAGAGCAGAGGTGGGCAAACTACGGCCCGGGGGCCGGATCCAGTCCACCAATGAAGAATGAAGAGTGCTTGCTTTAAGCCGTTTGTCACTTGAAGGCAACGTTTACCCTGGTGATTAGTCAGTACAGACGCTCCCCAACTTACGAACATTCGAGTTACGAATAACGGTCCATACGAACATTTTTGCGGGTACGATATGTCAAGAAATGTTGTAAATTAGATTTTGTATTGGGCGCTTTTTTCCGGACGAGCTCGCTTGCGATTAGCGTAGAGTATGTGGGCGGGGTGGACAGCCCTCCTCCCAGTTGACGCTTCAGGAGGACGCGATGCATAACAAAATGTAATGGCTGCTGGCATTTAAGTCAGTAATTACGTGCCAGCAGCTTCAGTAACGGCTTACTGAAGACCCAAGTATATATGTCGTCATACTACAGTGGCTATGAATTTATTTTACGACTGTTAGAGCGTCTGTGCTTCTATTGTCCTGACTGATTATGGTCTACAACTGGCCTGATTGCCCCATTTACTCTGGTATCATCTCATCAGCATAACTAAGCCTATGTGGTAACGATCTCAGAAGTGTGTTGTAAGCACGATCCAAATTAAACCTCACACATGGCGATTTAGTGAAGGGTTTTGCTGTTTTAGAAAAATGGCTTATTTTACTCACCTTTCAAACCATCAATTTTCTTTCACTAAGATTTTAACCGTGTTGTCGTCAAATGTGTGGTTGCTAGCTTTTATGTACATATGTACTGCAGATTGAAGCCCACTAGTATTATCCCTGCGATGTTGATTGTCTTTTTTAGAATTTTTGTCTCCCCAATGCATATATATATATATATATATATATATATATATATATATATATATATATTTTTTTTTTCATCGACATACATTCCATAAAAAATAATCACACTGACACAACTTACGAACAAATTCACCTTACGAACGACCGCTCGCAACGTATCTCGAGCGTAAGGTGGGGAGCCTTACACACAAAATGTAGCGGAAGCCATTTTGCATCATGATTGGCACTCAAGACGAAAAAACAAAAATTACACATTACTAACCAGGGAATATGCTGTTGAGGATCTGTAGTTTGTTGGAGTACTTCCTCCACAGGCGTAGGATGTAATCCTCCCACCGGATCATCTTGCCAAGGATCAACATAACAGGAATGGTGGGAAGGCCAATGAGAAGGAAAAGAGGGTCGGCCCGCTCCATAACATCAAGACCCTCTTTGTGGCCCACAACCTGCAGATAAGACAACATATTAATCACAACATAAATTCCTGTCTCATCATACAAAGTTACAAACAACAGGAAAATATTTTTTTACAAAATACATTTTACGGTAAAAACACCGGATTGCGTTGCTGCTCGCAACTCCAAGTTTCTTGAACGCATCATTATAATCACCATTATTATTATTACAGCTAAAGCTAAGCAACATCCTGGCATCCCATTGGCTAAAATGGACGGCTACCATCTGTGTCAGAGTGCGTAAATAGAAAGTATCTCCTTTCTCAGGCTCATGAGGTTTCAATAAATGTGAATCACCCAGAAAAATGTTCACCAATAGGGTGATTGCTCACTATCCTTGAACATTTTTAAAGGATTGTAAACTCATTCGCTGCCAGACATGTGCAAAAACGTGTCCAGTCCAGTGACAGGGTTTTTGTCATTGTCACTCGAATTCCAGGACTCACAGAATACTGACTTTTAGGACTACATATTCAATGCAGCGTAAGAAACCGTAGACACTCTTCTTTCTTCAGAAAAAAAGTTGATTCCTAAATTATACAAGTCTGGAGTTATATGAGCTTGAAATGAGGGCGGCTGTCCAAAATACAATGCAATACATACAGTACATATTGGTTTATAAAGCGCTTCAACAATAGCTGAAGCTGGAACAAAGCGCTAACATGGAAAAAAGGGAAATTACCTCCTCGTGGAACTAAAAAACATTGCCAGAGGTCTGTCCAGTGCTTTATCAGAAGAATCATTAGTGCTTTCCTTCCTCACCGATGATTGAAAAAGTTGGACATGTAGCTATCTAGCTGGCTAGCTATCTAGCTAGTTACCTATTGGCTAGCTATCTAGCTAGTTATCTATTAGCTAGCTAGCTATCTAGCTTGCCCTGTGACTGTGAAGTGACTGAAGCTGGAACAAAGCGCTAACATGGAAAAAAGGGAAATTACCTCCTTGTGGAACTAAAAAACATTGCCAGAGGTCTGTCCAGTGCTTTATCGGAAGAATCATTAGTGCTTTCCTTCCTGATTCCATGATTGAAAAAGTTGGACATGTAGCTATCTAGCTGGCTAGCTATCTAGCTAGTTACCTATTGGCTAGCTATCTAGCTAGTTATCTATTAGCTAGCTAGCTAGCTATCTAGCTTGCCCTGTGACTGTGAAGTGACTGAAGCTGGAACAAAGCGCTAACATGGAAAAAAGGCAAATTACCTCCTCGTGGAACTAAAAAACATTGCCAGAGGTCTGTCCAGTGCTTTATCGGAAGAATCATTAGTGCTTTCCTTCCTCACCGATGATTGAAAAAGTTGGACATGTAGCTATCTAGCTGGCTAGCTATCTAGCTAGTTACCTATTGGCTAGCTATCTAGCTAGATATCTATTAGCTAGCTAGCTAGCTAGCTATCTAGCTTGCCCTGTGACTGTGAAGTGACTGAAGCTGGAACAAAGCGCTAACATGGAAAAAAGGGAAATTACCTCCTCGTGGAACTAAAAAACATTGCCAGAGGTCTGTCCAGTGCTTTATCGGAAGAATCATTAGTGCTTTCCTTCCTCACCGATGATTGAAAAAGTTGGACATGTAGCTATCTAGCTGGCTAGCTATCTAGCTAGTTACCTATTGGCTAGCTATCTAGGTAGTTATCTATTAGCTCGCTAGCTAGCTATCTAGTTTGCCCTGTGACTGTGAAGTGACTGAAGCTGGAACAAAGCGCTAACATGGAAAAAAGGCAAATTCTGACACTTAGGCATGAAAAAAACAAAATCCGAACAAATTCGGGAATGGCGCTCTACATCATATTTACAATTCCCAATAAAAATTCCCGAATGGCAGTGAATGAATTAAAACCCGACAAGCGCAAACTTCCTTGGATAAGTTCTTTACATAATGAGAGTCAAAAACCACTTGAGACAGAACATGAACAAAAGAAGCACACCCCCCCCAAAAAAGATGAGGACTTTGTTAAAAGTTAAAAGACCATCCATTCTCATTCTTTCTTCTCTCACACCTGCATGACAGTGACGGCGCCGTACGTGACGGCAGTCCAGTACATGGATCCCACCATGATGCCGGCGGCTGCAAAGGGTCCAGCCTTGGAGATAAGCCTGTCGGCCAGGTCCAGTACGTAGACCACAGGCCCTGATGGGACAAAATATCAAAACTCAGGAATAATAATAATAATAATAATAATAATAATAATAATAATAGTAATAATAAGAGGAAGAATAAGAAAAAGAAGAACAAGAAGAAGAACAAGAAGAAGAGGACCAAGAAGAAGAAGAAGAAGAAGAAGAACAAGAACAACAAGAAGAAGAGGAAGAAGAAGAACAAGAACAAGAACAAGAAGAATACATTTCATTTCTAAGCGCCTTTCAAAACTCTCAAGGTCACTTTACAGTCACAGGATATGTTTTTCTGTGGGCGAGCAGCGGAAGCCACACGCGCCAGCGTTCACTCAACCCGGAATTAACTCAACTAGATAGAAAGCAAGATAGCTAGCTAATAGATAGCTAGCGAATAGGTAGCTAGCTAGATAGCTAGCCAGCCAGATAGCTAATAGGTAGCTAATAGACAGTTAGCTAGAAAGCTAGCCTGGACAAATTTGTAACAAAAAAATAGAGAGCTGGCTAGCTAGATAGCTAGATAACAAATAGAGAGCGAGCCAGCTAGATAGCTAGCTAGCCAGCTAGATAGCAAATAAGAGAGCTTATGTTTATTGAGGCGCTATGTGACATGCAAATTCAAAAAAGGAGAAGAATAAAAGTGGAGGAAATCTAGTGCTAATATTGTTAAAAAAAAACATTTAAAAAGCACGGGACAAACTGTGTTGACAAAAGTAGCTGCTACAATTAGCCCATGAGTGATGTGAGGCCCCAAAGACCACAGTTGAGTCAAAAAGACATTAAATCAAGTCTAATTTTGATGCCTTAGTCTTATTTTGATGATAAACCGAGTATTCCTTCCACAGACGAAAAAGGGTTTGCCTTGAGTCATCAAGAGAACATCAAGAGAAGTATTTCTTTGCCCTTTGTAATTGAGATAATTAAAAAGGAGGGTGCTTAAAACTGCAGCGCTTTCAGCAGCATGTGCGTGTCAGGCTGCCTGTCCGGCAGTTCTGTTAATCCGAACACATTGTGATGGCGCCGGATGAGCAATCATTTGATCATTACAAACAAGGAATACTTCACAACAGACTGTGTATACGTGTCAGGCTGCCTGTCCGGCAGTTCTGTTAATCCGAACATATTGTGATGGCGCCGGATGAGCAATCATTTGATCATTACAAACAAGGAATACTTCACAACAGACTGTGTATACAAAACAAAGATGTAATGTATAAGGCTTGAAACAAAACAAAAAAAAACAAAAGTGAAAAAAAAAACAAGTTAAATGGTGAGAAAATCAACCCAAATAAACAGAACACAATTGATGAGGAACTAGATAAAATTATCACAGAGAAAGCACCTACAAGGGATCATTTGTCAAGATGGTGAAAAAGCCTATGTTCCTCATCAAGTGTTTAATGCTGAGGAAACCGGACACTCCATTCCATCAAGCCATAAACGACGTAAATAAAAAGGTAAATAAAGTGACTTTATTGTACAGTACAGTTTATTTCTTTAGTCATAATACTATAGCACATTTATATACATAAAATAAGGTATATTTTGTGTAGTTTTAAGGCTTAGAAAATTTGAAAGTAGAAAATTATGCTTTATGGGGACCTGGGAACGGATTTTTCTCATTTTAATGGTTTCCTATGGGAAATTAATTTTTGGGATACACACTTTCGGCCTTACACACTCTGTCTGGGAACCAATTAAGTTCGTAAGCCAAGGTCCCACTGTATATATAAAGTGAATTTGACAAACTGAATGATGGGTTCTTTTCATCTCTTTCAAAGGCCTTACTTTAAGGAACCTTCTTGCAGACTGAGCTGACACAAAGATGCCAAAACTGACTGAAATTGCATTTGCATGTCATTGCTCTGACAGGTGCAATTTACAAGTGATCTTTGAATGTCATTTCTTTTCATCAAGGGAGCGTGACTGCAGGTCATGTGCTCTACGTGCAATATTGCAGCGTTTTCTTTCCTGCTAATGAATGCTCATCTGACATGCTAGCTAGCTAGATAGCAAGCCACCTAGATAGCCATATAGCTACTTGCGTGTTATGTGTATTATAATAATAATAACATAATAATAATATATTTCATTTCTAAGCGCCTTTCAAAACTCTCAACATCACTTTACAGTTACAGGATGAAGTTTTTCTGTGGGTGAACAGCGGCAGCCACACGCGCCAGCGTTCACTCAAGCCGGTAGTCAATAGACAGAAAGCTAGCTCGCCAGCTAGTAGATAGCCAATAGATAGCCAACAACCCAGAATAACTCAAATAGAGAGAAAAGATAGCTAGCTAGCTAATAGCCAGTTAATAGCTAGATAGCGAGATAGCAAGCCACCTAGATAGCCTTATAGCTACTTGCATGTTATGTGTATTATAATAATAATAACATAATATTAATATATTTCATTTCTAACCGCCTTTCAAAACTCTCAAGGTCACTTTACAGTAACAGGATGATCTTTTTCTGTGGATGAGCAGCGGCAGCCACACGCGCCAGCGTTCACTCAAGCCGGTAGTCAATAAACAGAAAGCTAGCTAGTCGGCTAGTAGATAGCTAATAGATAGCCAACAACCCGGAATAACTCAAATAGAGAGAAAAGCTAGCTAGCTAATAGCAAGTTAATAGATTGATAGCTAGCTAGATAGCAAGCCACCTTGATACCCATATACCCACTCGCGTGTTGATATGTGTATAATAATAACATAATAATATATTTAATTTATAAGCGCCTTTAAAAACTCTCAAGGTCAAGCTAGCTAGTCAGCTAGTAGATAGCTAATAGATAGCCAACAACCCGGAATAACTCAAATAGAGAGAAAAAGCTAGCTAGCTAGCATATAGCCAGTTAATAGATAGATAGCGGACGACTTCAGTCATTCCTGGGAATTAATGCCCCAACACATACATTTTTCATATTTCCATTTTTGGATACAAAAAATGCATATTGAGCAGAATCTGGCTAATTTTGCAAATTTGGGC
Source organism: Hippocampus bargibanti (assembly GCF_051943395.1). Classification (NCBI taxonomy): domain Eukaryota; kingdom Metazoa; phylum Chordata; class Actinopteri; order Syngnathiformes; family Syngnathidae; genus Hippocampus; species Hippocampus bargibanti. The sequence goes on from NC_142746.1 coordinate 18,625,494, forward strand.
CTGCTTCTCTTAGACAAGTCTGGATGCAGAAAGCTGTTTTTTTTTTTTTTTTAAAAAAACTATCAATATGCAAAATACCCAAGTGCTCGCCACTTACCCAGTTTGGGAAAGACAATGAGATACTCTGCATTACACTGCGGACAGGCTACGCGTGCTGTGCTATTGCCACGCTGCTTCTCATCCACCCAACGTTGTAGGCAGGCCTGATGGACCCACTTGGTGGAACCCCGGCAGCGGCATGGACGCACCCACTCTGCTGTGCGGTCATCCTCGTCTGTTGCAAAGCATACCCAGCAACTTCTAAAACACACACATAGGGACAACAGGTCGGATGAAGACAAAGCACAACTTAAAGGACAACCGACGTGTCCGGACAAGTTGTGTCCATAGTTTGTAAAATGGCTTCAAATGACTTCTACTGAGCGTATTTTACAAAAATTCAACCGCATATAGCTATATTTTATGTTTTAAGACTCGCGCTGAATATTCCGGAAGTTTTGTTTTTGAGTTGGTGACGAGTCCGTACGTGACTTCATTGAAGGAACGCCCCTGACCGAAAAAAAGGACACATTGTAGCAGTCCTTCCATCACGTCAATGCATTTTGCTGTGCTTGTTTGGTCTGAAAACGTCATGTTGCACCAAAAATAGCCAGAAGAGGGCAACCAAACTCCATATAAGGAATTTATCAGCCTGTGGAAACGGGCTGATTCATTCCTCACAGGAGCTCGGTAGCTATTTTCTGCCTCTTTTTTGGTGATCCATTTCCCCCCAATGTTGCCTCAAAATGGCACAGAATAAATTCTTTAATCGATTGCAAACATGTATGCTTTCCTCTTCAGAACTATTTGAATCATATTCATAACTGGATGTGTAACAAGAAAGCATATTCTCCGAATCTGAAGCCATTGTTTTGATTCTCGAGCAATGCAAGACGTCTTGGCGTGACGTCGTTTTGGGTATTTTAGATGCTACAAAACGTTTTTCTAATGTCAGTTAGGAAACAAAAAAGTGACGTCGGTTGTCCTTTAAAATATATAAAATAGCCATGACTGTCAAAATATTTTGCAATTGTTTACACATGAGAAATGATTATTTCTCCCGTGACATTTCTTTTGACGGTAGCTACAAAACATAAACATCAATTCCCCGCTTTCACAACTAAGCACATTCATGATTCTGCCTACTTGTTATTTGTCATCTACTGCCAACGGTGGTTTCCCAATTGCTGAATACAACAACATTCCCTGGCATACGCCAGGGAATGTCGCTATTGTTTATTGATAATTTTAGGGGAAATTTCCGGATTGTGTTACTTGTGATATCAAACCTGTTTTACACCACACTACGTAAGTGTTTCTAAGTAATTGCTGGTAATCTGTGCAATGCAGTCTGCTACGAGTGTGAGGTTGTGTTTCATTTCTTGGAAAAATGAAACTAAGTCTCTACCCACTACAGTCAGCAATAAATCTGATGACAAATCAGGCGGAAGGTTGAGAATTCCTTAAAGGACAACCGACACCATTTTTTTGTTTCCTAACTGACATCAATAAAATGTTTTATAGCATCTAAAATACCCAAAACATGCAGGCTGATATTTTTAGTCAAACGAAAAACACCAATAAAAATGACTCAAAGTGTCCCAAAACTGCCACAAAATGACTTCAGAAAGTTTCAGTTTCAGAAGGCCCCGCCCCCTTGTTCGTGACGTCACGCCAATACGTCTTTCCTTGCTCGAGAATCAAAACAATGCCTTCAGATTCAGAGATGCTTTCTTGTTACTCAAGCCGCTAGTCAATGGACAGAAAGCTAGCTCGCCAGCTAGTAGATAGCTAATAGATAGCCAACAACCCAGAATAACTCAAATAGAGAGAAAAGATAGCTAGCTAGCTAATAGCCAGTTAATAGATAGATAGCTAGATAGCTAGCTAGCGAGATAGCAAGCCACCTAGATAGCCATATAGCTACTCGCGTGTTGATATGTGCATAATAATAACATAATAATAATAATAACATATTTCATTTCTAACCGCCTTTCAAAACTCTCAAGGTCACTTTACAGTAACAGGATGATCTTTTTCTGTGGGTGAGCAGCGGCAGCCACACGCGCCAGCGTTCACTCAAGCTGGTAGTCAATAGACAGAAAGCTAGCTAGTCGGCTAGTAGATAGCTAATAGATAGCCAACAACCCGGAATAACTCAAATAGAGAGAAAAGCTAGCTAACTAATACAAGTTAATGGATTGATAGCTAGCTAGATAGCAAGCCACCTTGATACCCATATAGCCACTCGCGTGTTGATATGTGTATAATAATAACATAATAATATATTTAATTTCTAAGCGCCTTTAAAAACTCTCAAGGTCAAGCTAGCTAGTCAGCTAGTAGATTGCTAATAGATAGCCAACAACCCGGAATAACTCAAATAGAGAGAAAAGCTAGCTAGCTAGCATATAGCCAGTTGATGCTTTCTTGTTACTCATCCAGTTATGAATATGATTCAAATAGTTCAGAAGAGGAAAACATAAATATTTGCAATCAATTAAATAAGTCCTTTCGTGTCATTTTGAGGTGTCTGGACTCCAATGTAGCGTCCCAGAAAATGCACAATCTCCGTTGGAAATGGGCTGATTTTATGTCAGCTGGTATCAAATAGTAGTCTTGGTGCAACACACAACGATTCACCATCACGTTATTTATGTGTTTTCCTTCTAATTTCGCCATCAACACGGATCAACAAAGTTTCCAGACTAAACAAAGTACCCAAAATGCATTGTGTGTCGCTTTCTCGGTCAGGGGCGTTCCAGACGTGACGTCACGGGAGGCATCGTCACCAACTCAAAAAACGAGACTTCCTGAATATTCAGCACAAGTCTTAAAACGTAAAATATAGCTATATGCGGTGGAATCTTTGTAAAATACGCACAGTAGAAGTCATTTGAAGTGATTGTACAAATTATGGACACAACTTGTCCGGAGGCGTCGGTTGTCCTTTAAGCGGAGTCTTGGAAATTGAAACTTTGCTGTTGTCCCGACTGAATTTCCGATCCCACGTGGCTCGGGTCAAATGAAATGAATCCTTGCTTAACGCAGACGGCGTCAAAAGCGCTGAACGCGGATGAGGAAATTTTACAAGATAAAGTTTACGCAGATTTAAGAGTAGTCAATGCTCTTGACAATTTCACAATTATTCGCCAATAAGACACACAAGAGAAATTTGAAGTTTCATACAAACATAACCTTGGTTAAAAATCCAGTCACTGTAGAAAGTATCATTATTCGTCAGCTGTTTGGCTATTTTTCGATCGGATATGGTACGCCCCTGCTGTTAGCATGCTAGCCAAACACTCACCTGTCAAGATTCTGCTGCAAGACCACCGCATCTTCATCCGCCATGATCGAGAAAAGAAGTGTGTGGTTTAGACGCCGTGTTGGTACATCCGATGACTTAATTTGAACCGAAACATAAAAAACGAAAAGCCCGTTAAAAGACGGGCAGCAGGAATAGGCTCCAGCTCAACAAGCTATGGAGGCCTTTGTGTTGACGCGAGTTGCTCGCTACTAGTTCTTTGTGTTCCTAGTCATAGCGCGTTATTTATCTCTCCAATGCACTCTGCGAACTACCACAAATAAACATTTTTATTTAGGCTCAGGCCAGGTTGTCTTTCTCTGATATTACAACATCGTTGATCGTTGTGAACGCCTGACCCCAACTGATGACAAGCGTCGGTGACGCAGAGCAGTGCATTACGGCCATGCTTGATTGCGTCATTGACAGGCGACATTTTATTTCCGTCTTGACATGGGAAATGTAGTTTATCAACTATATGGGTGAAATGGGGAATTATTTTATATCAGAATGACAAATACATATGTATATCATGTACATATAAAACAATCACATTTATTGCATTGTTTTGTGTTTCTATTTCTTTTGTCAAGATTTGCAAATAGGCAAGAACATCAATTTTAATTTACAATACTGTATATTCACTCACACATTGTTGCTCATGCAATCAGTGTCAACGCATACCTGTTAATCTTGGCTATTAGCTTCCTTTATAAATTATTACAATTCTCGTATAAAAGTTTTAAAACACCTTACATTATTTAAAATGATTTAAAAAAACGCTAACATAAGCGGAAATGCAGTTTACCGCGCATGTGCACGTTATGCTTTTATCAATCCTATACAAAATATACATACACGATTGAGGATTACTTTTGCTGGTTGCGGTGACAATAGTAGCGATCGGCAGCAGCAGTTGAGATGAATAATAATAATAATAATAATAATAATAATAATAATACATTTCATTTAGGTTTCTTCAGCCGTCATCTGTACAAATTTGAAAATTTGAAACCTTCTCATCGATGGACCACTCCTGTACGACTGAGATCTTGCACAGACATTTCATTTAGCCAAATGGTCTTTGTAAGACTGGTTCACAATAGAAAAAAATCCCATCTAAAAGTTGCAGTAAGCCGTACATCATTTGTAATGATAAAAAAACGTGTAAAACACGGGGAAAATGTATACATTGACAGGTATGGACAACGGGAATCAAGTTGTAGTCCACATCAGCGGCGTATAACCATAAACCACAACTCCCAAGATCCTCTGCGGCACCATCCATGCGCCGCAGTCAATCAGCTGTTGAGGCAACTGCTGACTGCCTCGGACCAAGGGTTGCTCGTTTGACATTTCTAAACCTAGACGAGACACACTGAAATATATTCATCCTCCGATTCCCCAAAGGGTGAATAATCAAGGTAACTTGGCGGTACACTGATAAACGGCTGTGGTGCATGCTGTTTGAGTCGTTTTGTGTTGTGGACACGCATGGATTAAAGGGAGATTTCAAGGCAAGGCAGGTCCACGATATGTGTCGCACGTCTGTATTAGTGTGCGAAAAAGCTGTTTGTAAATTCATGTTGTGGCAATGCGTTTGGGATTGAGGACATTGGGCTGTTCTGGTGACCTTGGAAGCACTCTTCTTGGGGTGGAATCGCGGATTAACTGCCAGGGTGTGTGCAATGCGACTACCTTGAAATGTATTCTTATCACACAGCGTGTAAATTTGATTTATAGTTGTTTTTATTGTCATGTAAAACCAATCAACGCGTCTGCGCTTGTTATGATGATGATGACGATGTTCATGACTTGTTTTATTGGTTTAAACATCGCATAGGTAAACATTTACTTTTTTTCCGACCGCATTATTATTGTTGGCATTTGTTTTCTACAGTTGGGTGTATTTCGATGCGTTTCGATTTTTTTGATGCAGTTATTACACATAAGCGAATTGAGGTGGTGATAATTGTAGGCCATGATGTTTGCGTTTCACGAATGTAAATTGTTTAATCGAAATGTGTATTATTTTATATCTCAATCGCTAAACTGCATTAGTTGTATCGGGTTTGATATTGCCATCAAACGAACCGTTTTTCCATTGCATCTGTATCACTGCAAACCCCATCTGCGTTATAGCAAAATAATTAATAAATAATAATAATAATAAATAATAATATAAAGCCTCACAGGACGTTTTTGCACTGGAACTGAGACGGTTCTGTCCATCCATCATATATAATACCCTCAAAGCACACAACCGCATCCATGCGCATTAATAAAGCATTCAAGGCGCGTCACTGTGCAGCATTTTTGGCTTGGACTGACTAATAAAAAGTATGTCAATTCATGGACGGCCTAATAACTGAGCAGCATGCATCGTTTTCATCTTATTGCAGGGCAGCTGTATTTACTGACATATGCAAATGAGCACAGGGGGGGGGTCTTATGTCAACACAATTCAGGTTCATGTTTCAGTTTAGAGTTTCCTGCGTGGAAGGAAAAACCGCTACGTCGTGAAATCCGACTATGTCCACATACAGTATATGTTCTGCGACATTCGTGGCATCTATGAATCGTCTTGATTTTCTTGAAAAGTGTGTTTATTTTCTGGTCATCGCCGTATGGGCTTTACAAATAAATGACACTAGGAAAGGCTCTGCAATTGCTCTGCGATTGGCTAAATATAACAATTACAGTAAAGTCTTGTTATATCGATATTCAAGACAGTCCGAAAAAATATCGATATAACCGGGACTATCGATATATCCGACCCTGTTTGCATGCAATTTTCTCCGTGCGTGCATAGAAATAGTATCGATATAACCGGGACTATCGATATATCCGATATCGATATAACGAGACTTTACTGTACATGTTAAATACATCTCTTTGCAGCTCTTCAAAACATGCAGGATGATTTACTGATGGACAAAAACACAACCCAGGCTCACCATCAGCAAGATCCGACGCAAATAGACCCTCCTCCCTCTTCCAGTACCCCCCCGGCCTTGTCATTGGAGCCCTCGTCCTCATCATCGGGGTCTGAAAATCCATCAACCGGGACCGGAACCGGGGACAAATTGTCGATGGAGTCACCAATCCTGCCAGGTTTGAACTTCCACCAGCAGCCACAGGAGACCGAAAGTCTCATTTCTTCCCCGTCCACGTCCTTCGGGAGTACTTGGTCCACCGGAAACACTAATATCGTGGATGAAAGCTTCTACCAGGGAATACCCTCCGTTAACGGGACAATGCTTTTCCAGAACTTCCCCCACCACGTCAACGCGGTTTTCGGGGGTAATTTCTCACCCCAGATGGGACTCGCCCCTCAGTCTGAACAACATCAACCACCGACGCAGCAGAGAAGATCACCCCTCAGCCCCAACCAGGGCCCCCTCCCCCAGAGACACGCTTATCAGACCATCACGAACGCCGCTAAAGGGTCGTCTTCCTCCGTATCGTCTCCGAATAATCACCAAAACGGCGGGTGGAGCGCCGGCTCTAACCACCCTTGGAGTGCTTTACAGGCAGGCAGGGACCCTCGGAGAGTGGTGGGTGTAGGTGTTGGAGTTCCCTCTCCCGTGAGCCCGATTTCCCCCATGAAAAAAACTTATGGCAGCAATGTTATTGCGCCCCCAAAATTTCCAAGACCAAGTCCCCTCGCCCTCAAAGCCTGGGATGAGGACGGTGCCTTCAGGACTGACAGCAATATACTACCTTTCCAGGTAAACACACTCTAATATCCTTATGTGGTTAATTTGCTATACAACAGATGCTCAAAATATACTCATTACTGTATTTTCCGGTATATAAGGTGCACCGGAATATAAGGCGCACCCACATTGAATGGTGTATTATCAAACTTTTTCCATAGATAAGGTGCTCTGGACTATAAGGCACACCTTCAATGTATGAAAAGTTTTTCAAATATAATATTTAAAAATATAAACATTTTCCAAATATAAGGCATACCACTTTATAAGGCGTTACAGTAGAGGCTGGAGTTACGCACTACTTCTTCTACAGTGGGAAATGGAGTTTGTGGCTGCAGACAGTAGTTGCGAGTACCGTGATACCTCGGTTTCCGAACCCCTTTGCTTACGAAGTTTTCGGTTCACGAAGGGTAAATTTATGAACATTTTACCTTGGCATATAAACTATTTTTCGGGATACGCATAGAGGACCACAATGAGCGATGTGTCGTTCGCGAACGAGCCCGTTTTCCTAACAAGAAAATGGCACCCGACTGTTTTTGTCCTCTATTCCATGCCCCCAGTCTTCAGTTAAAGCCACGTGATTGGTCAAGAACGCAGCAGTGGGGGGAGGTGGTTTACACATTAAAGAGACAGGCAGACGACAGTGAGAGAGTTTCAACTTTGATAGTTCAAAGGCAGAGTGTAGACTGCAAGGTTAAAATATCCCATCAATCAGGCCCCGACAAACAACCCGCACAAGTCATCTGTACACTTGATGCAAAAAGCTATCAACCCAGCTAAACGAAACACCATTGATGAGGAACTAGGTAAAATTATGACAGAGAAAGCACCTACAAGGGATCCTTTCTTAAGATGGTGAAAGAAGGTTACCTTCCTCATCAAGTGTTTAATGCTGAGGAAACAAGCATACAAAAGTAACTTGTCCGGTAATGATGCCGTTTGGCAAACACAATTCAGCATCCGGTGAGTCGATCATCTTCCACCTTCATTTGCATTAGCAATACGTTTTGTACCCGTTTTTGCACATGCAAACCTTTTGCAAATCAGGCTTTGAGTGTTTTTCCAAAAGCCACAGTCCACCTGCCTTACTTACATCCCTCGTGCTCGGTTGTGTACTGTGTGACTGTTGGCTGCCGCTTAAAAGGTGCGGAATGTATGGAATTCTTCTTAGCATATCAGTGTGAGGCTTACGTCACATGATCATCTCCGGAGATATGCTGTTACGAATGCATTGTAGTTGCTATCCCTTCAAATAGCTTCTCAGTATTGAACAAGGAGTCAAATGTTGTCCAGTGGTCATGGAAAACACATGGAGATTTCGTGATGGTATGATAATTTAGGATTTGTCTAAAAAAGTATTCATACATTTTTAGACATAGGGGGACTCATAATTCAGGACTATTAGCCATGAAATAGTTGCTATAAAGACAATAAAATCAGTGCAATTACCAACTACCGGTACTATGTTTTGTTGATAATAATAATTGATTGTGTCACCGTTTGCAAGGGTGGTGATGGTGGTTGTGGATCCCAAAAAAAGCAAGCAGGAGGGAGCAGCAAGATGTATTTGACAAATTGTATTCAAATAAAGTCAGCAGGACAGCAACAAAATCTAAAACATCAAAGTCATTCGAACAGAAAAGTACAAAGTATCAAAGAAAACCATGTGTAAAAATCTGCCAAGATGAAACAAACCTGACAGGGTGCAGCAAACACATACAATGACCCGACACCGAATGGTCGTGCCGGGAGTCCTTTTAACTGCCACTGATTGGAACGACCAACACCTGTGCAGCTGCAGGCCGGCCCGACAGCGCCACCCATTGGTCACAACCATATCGTGACAGTTTGTGGTCTGGATGTAAAAAAATAGATAAATCATATACAGTATATATATACAGTATATACAATATATTACATACATGTACATATATTTTGCTTTAATTACGTTTTTTTACATCCAGTGACCTTCACTGACGTTTACTTGATTTTAATCCTTCTGCGGCTATTTCAAAGGTTTGTTGTTTTTGGTTGTTGTCATATTTGTGCGTATGACGTTACTGTAAGTGACATTCATTGTCATTTGCTCAAATATTTATTCATATATTCATTCATATATTTTTGGAACCTTTGTTTGAATCTGCTTTCGAGGTGTCTATTGGAATTAAAGTTCAATCATGCTAAATTAGATAAAGAAAACAATGCATTGGTTAAGTATTAGCTCCCACACGCGTGTTATATTGAGTTATTGAGGGACGACCGGGTAACCCTATGTTTTGACACCTTGGGTCCTTATATTACAATAAATTTCAAATCTGTGTGGGAGAAAATGTTATGTTTAGTCCAGATTGAGCTCCGTGACGAGCCCCTCCCCTCCCCCCTGCTGTGTGCATGCATCCACACTGATCACTGAGAAGGGGAGACCACGGAAACCAAAAGCTCAGCGTTTTAAAGTATTTAGTGTTTGTACCATGTGGGCAGATTGTTATCTGTATGGTGCAGAGTGCGAGTGAGTAACGTTTTTGAATGCACAGCCTAAAATGTAACAATGGTGGTGGTGAGCAAACAATACTGTTTGGGTTTGGCTGCCAATCCCTGAGAGAGACGCTCTCGGGTCTGACTCACCTTTGGCACACATGTCACTTTAATGCATTCATTCACAAAGACAGTAGGCGATTGATCAGCTGTGAGCGCTTGGGTTGACCCTGACACATTCTACATAATATTGATTTTTGTTCTGGTTTCCAAAGGGGGAATGGTGGAATTGGGTCAGAAGATCAAAAAACTGAGCTGTAAACGTCTTTTAAATCACTAGGGCAAAATATGGAGCTTGGTTTAGTAATCTGTCATAGGATAAGAAGAGACAAAAAAGGTGTGTGACCAAGTTTTCACTGATAGCAGCTTCAGAGCCTTCTCTGTTACATCGAACCACTTAAAGGACAACCGACGCCTTCGCACAAGTCGTGTCCATAATTTGTAAAATCACTTCAAATGACTTCTACTGAGCGTGTTTTACAAAGATTCCACCGCATATATATTTTACGTTTTAAGACTTGCGCGGAATAGTCAGGAAGTCTTGTTTTAGAGTTGATGAAGATGCCTGACGTGACGTCACGTCTGGAAAGCCTCTGACCGAGAAGAAAGCGACACACAATGCATTTTGGGTACTTTGTTTGGTCTGACAACTCCGTGTTGACGGCGAAATTAGAAGGAAAATACACAAATAACGCGATGGTGAATCGTTGTGTGTTGCACCAAGACGACTATTTGATACTAGCTGACACAAATTCCCAGCAGACAAATCAGCCCATTTCCAACGGAGCTTGTGCGCCATCTTGTGCATTTTCAAGGCGCTACAATTGAGTCCAGACGTCTCAAAATGAGACGGAAGGACTTCTTGAATGTATTGCAAACATTTATGCTTTCCTCTTCAGAACTATTTAAATCATATTCATAACTGGAAACGAGAAAGCATCTTCCCCGAATCTGAAGCCATTGTTTTGATTCTAGAGCAAGGCAAGACATCCTGGCGTGACGTCACGAACAAGGGGGCGGGACTATTATGTGTATTATATTTGGTACTTTGATCTGTCTTATGTCCATTTAGTATTTTGCAATTTTACAACAGAGGTCGTGATCCTTGTTCTGTTTCTCTCTCTCTCTCTCTCTTTCTCTTTTTTTTTTTTTTTTTACTTTATATTGTAGGACCGGAATCGTCCCTTTGACGCATTTAGCTTGCACTCTTTGGAGAATTCCTTAATGGATATGATAAGGACTGACCATGACAAAGGTAAAGCTCACCCTGCTGATGGGCCACCAATGACTATCGCTGATATTTTGTGGAGGAATCATATTGCAGGTTAGGAAAAATTCATACATCCGTGTTTACACTGTATGTATGGGTTGTGGATTTTGTTTTGTCTCGTTGCATGTCGTTGTGGTTGTTGCAGCAAACTCCTCCCGTCAACCACAAAACAGCTAAACTTTGTTTGTGTAGCGCTCCACTACATTTGTGTATGTTAATGGTAATGATTTTTTTTAAATAATATTATGCGGTTACAATTTAAAAGAAAAACAGTCTCTTAAAGGACAACCGACGCCTCTGGACAAGTTGTGTCCATAATTTGTAAAATCACGTCAAATGACTTCTACTGAGCGTATTTTACAAAGATTCCACCGCATATAGCTATATTTTACCTTTTAAGACTCACGCTGATATTCATGAAGTCTTGTTTTTGAGTTCGTGGGGATTCCTGACGTCACGGAAGGAACACCCCTGACTGAAAAAGGACACACAATGCATTTTGCGGTACTTTGTTTGGTCTGAAAACTTCGTGTTGATCTGTGTTGATGGCGAAATTACAAGTAAAAGATATAAATAACGCGATGGTGAATCGTTGTGTGTTGCACCAAGATTACTATTTGATACTAGTTGACACAAATTCCCAGCAGACAAATCAGCCCATTTCCAACGGAGCTTGGGCGCCATCTTGTGCATTTTCTGGGCGCTACAATTGAGTCCAGACGCCTCAAAATGAGACGGAAGGACCTCTTTAATTGATTGCAAACATTTATGCTTTCCTCTTCAGAACTATTTAAATCATATTCATAACTGGATGAGTAACAAGAAAGCATCTTCTCCGAATCTGAAGCCATTGTTTTGATTCTAGAGCAAGGCAAGACGTCCTGGCGTGACGTCACGAACAAGGGAGCGGGACCTTCTTAAACTCGCCATTTCGAGGTCATTTTGAAGTAGTTTTAGGACATTTCAAGTCATTTTTATTGATGTTTTGCATTTGACTAAAAATATCAGCCTGCGTGTTTTAGGTATTTAAGATGCTATAAAACGTTTTTCTGATGTCAGTTAGAAAACAAAAAAATGGTGTCGGTTGTCCTTTAAATTGCTCAGAAATGAATCTATTTCTCCTGTCAAGTTGAAAATTTGCATTTGTAATCCTGGCGTTGGCCTTCTCTATGAAATTGACCATGAACTGCCCCCCAGATCCCTAAAAACTTGCATTAATTCATTATTGTTGTATACTTTAATTCAACTGATTGCGCTGTAGATGCCAAACTTCTCACTCATTTAGTATTTCGCTATTTTTTTTTTGCTTTACCAGTGAAGTATTGATTCCGATCTTTGTTCGTATTTTAGAAAGGACAATGCGAGCAAGTGAGAGCCATCAGACGTAGAGAGCGCGAACAAATATTGCTGCTGTTTGACTTTCTACATTGTTGACAAAAGCATTGGTCTGTAGATATGACTTAACGTGACGTCTTTATCTGGAAAAAAACAAGCTTTGCTGGAACTACACATGTCGAATGAATCGTAGCCACCAGAAGCATGTTTACAAATGTCGCACTACTCTTGCTTCATTTGGGTCAAGTGTGAGTGGAGTATGTCAGATTAACATGACCACATGGTCACCCTGTACATAAAGTCATCCAAATCCCCAAAATTTCAATGCATGGTGAAACTAAGTCGACAGGATTTCCACTCTTGTTTTGAGAGAGGGTCATGCTATATGAAGTTGAGGTGAAAGGTCAATATTAGCTTGCTTGCCTGATAAACTGGACTTGACCTCATAACCTTTTAACACATTACACTGAGATGATCACATCAGTACTGTTCAAGTACATCTCTGTACTTGAAACAAAATTTAACGTTTGAAGTTGGTTTGGCTGTGTTAATAATAATAATAATAATAATAATAATAATAATAATAATAATAATAATAATAATACAATTCATTTATAAGCACCTTTCAAAACTCTCAATGTCACTTTACAGTCACAGGATATGGGTGAGCAGCGGCAGCCACACGAGCCAGCGTTCACTCAACCCGGAAGTAACTCAAATAGATAGAAAGCTAGCTAACAATAATAATACATTACATTTTAAGCGCCTTTCAAAGCTCTCAATGACACTTTACAGTCACAGACAAGCATAGGTACTATAATAAATAAAATACAATCACAAATAGAATGCAATAAATAAAATACAATTATAAATAGAAACACGAGAGAGAGCTACACAGAAAATGCAATTTTAAATAGGTGGGTTTTGAGATGGGACTAGCTAATAGATAGCTAATACTGTAGATAGCCAACTAGCTAGCTATCTAGATATATAGCAAATAGATGGCTAGCTAGGTAGATAGCTAGCAAGATACCTAGCTAGACAGCTGGATAGCTAGATAAATAAAAAGAAGTGAAGAGAGGAAAAAAAGAAATAAAACGTTTGATTGCAACTAATGTTCAATAAATCCTGCCGTCAACGTCATTGTGTTGAGTTGATTTGATGGAAAATTCACAGGTAGGGCAATCATGACTAGGCTAATCCCACCCAGGCAGTAAAATATGTTGATTTGTCTTCTTTCGATCGTGAATACACAGTTAGTTTGTCCAGATAGGATTGAAAGAGCTATGAAAGACCATCCACATTTGAACTTTGCTAACTTTTGACCCTCATTCTCTTCTCTGTCGTTTATTTTCACCATGTTGATGTTGAAATCCTGGGTTATTGGTCCAAGGGTGCATGGAAGGAACTATGTTGTTCTGACTCACGCGAAAAGTTAACTCTCAGTCTTTCCCTTGGTATTGTTCGCACTATTCCATTGTTCCACTGGTCCTTCCATACATTTTAGTAGGGCAAAGCAGCTGCATTTCTCCATTCTATCCTATATATGCATTGTATCATTGTCATCGCCAGGCTCTTATACTGATCAAAATAGAACTACATTTGTTTCCATTTTTCATGCATCCAACTCAATAATTTAAGACCTTTTTTCTATGTACAGAAAAGATCCATTTGTTTCTGGTGTTCCCAGAAAAGAATACCAGCGGTTGTTGATTTGCCGTTGCAGCAAGTCGCTTCAGTGTGCAAGGGTCAATCAGCCAGGTGTGCCGGTGTGAAACATGGACTGCATTTTATTTTGTCCTGTTCAGTTGAGTCCAGCGTCAATGTTCTATCTACAGCTATCTACCAGGATGTACGCTGAACTGTAGAAAGAAAATATTTTTCCAAAAATGACACGAGAAGAGCGAGACAGATTAGAGACGCTGTGAAAGAGCGGTTTCTTCAGCCGTCATCTGTACTTCTTTGAAGGTGTCGGACGTTTCGCTTCTTATCCAAGAAACTTCGTCAGCAAACTAAAGTCTTACTGGTAGTTTAGGCCCTATATATATATCCCTACTGTCCAGACACGGCGGTGCCGGACTCTGCTAGGATAGGTCCCTGCTCTCAGGTTGGGGGGAGCAGAGGACTACTCCCTGCAGCTCCACTGATTGTTCCTATTGTTCTGACTAACGACTGGCCTGATTGCCCCACTTCCACCGGTATCACATTGCAGGAGTTTCTGAAAAACTACAGAGTCCTTTGGCAACACAAAATGTATTTTATTGTGCCGAGTGAGTGAATGGAATTACTAAAATAACCAGAATGATGACGTTTCACCCCACACCACATGTAAGCGCTCACAGATGGGGTTGCCTTTTGTACCGTAGCTCTGTTCATGGCTCGGTCTTTTAGATTATTATGTTTTGTGCATGCATCTGTGTATGTTTGTGTTTTTGAATATCAAAGATGTGACGAGAAGTGTTCGATATTGTCC